>NW_022984811.1:62315-280834 GCF_010094145.1 Didymella exigua CBS 183.55
GAGTACTGGGGACAGTGCTATCCTCCGCCTTCTGTCAGGCTCGGCCGCCCGCCTTTACTGCGGCAAGCGCAGCTAGAAGCACTCCAATTATACCTCGATGGGTGACCCGGCGCCTATCTGGAGGAGATGCAGCAGTGCTTATACAACGATTACGACGTGGAGTGCTCTCTATCGACAGTGTGGCGGGCTTTGGAGAAGCTTCACTACAGCAGGAAGCTGGCTACAAAGCGTGCGATTGAGCAAAGCGAGCCACTCCAGAGGGTGTACAGAGCGAGGATGCAACAGTACAAGGCGGAGTAAATCATTGCGATCAATGAGAGCGCTTGCAACAAGAGGACTAGCGACTGTAAGTATGGTTAGAGTAGAGTCGGCACGCCTGTTGAAGTAGCTTACTCTATAAAACAGAGTGAGCGATGGTCACTTCTGCTAGCAATAACAGTTAATAGATACCTCAGTTACACTATTTTTTTAAGTTTAATTACCTTAGAGATTATGGAGGACTTCCTTAAACGCTCTATGTTGCTATATACAATACCTAGGTACTCTGTCATTGTACTAGACAACGCCTCTATTCATTAATCAACTCAGGTTCGTGAGCTTTGTGCGATGTACAAGGTGGAGCTAGAGTACCTTCCACCATACTCACCTAACTACAATCCGATTAAGAAGAGCTTTAAGCAGCTGAAAAGTTAAATTAAAAGACACTCTAATAATTAGGCTTTGTACAACAACTTCTAAATAGCTGAGTTGCAATGCGCTGATGCTGACTAGATGCTGCTAGTGTTGTAGGTGCGGGTGCCTCCTGTGTTAATTTAGGTGCTGGCTTATCAATTTTCTGCCAAGTTAACCTTCTTGTAGGCATCACAACACCACAAAAAGTCAAGATACTAATAATATTAAGCTTCTATTATCCTAGAAGGAGCAGCAGCCAGCTCTGTTGTTATTAAACACTAAATTTAGCTAAGAAAGCAACATTGACATCGTCCGCATCTTCCGCGCGCTAAATCACATGATGTACATGGTATTTCGAAAATCACCCATATGCAGGAGCGCTCGTGCTCGTGCTCAGGATCTGTACCATCAACCACCAACAGTTGACAACAGCGCACAACACTCTGGAAATACTTGACTACCTATGCCGTACTGCTAATTACAAACACGATTAGACCGATTCGTGCATGGGTTTGACGTACTTCTTAGCTACGGCACAGCACAGCTTTGACACCTTCTCGCATTAGCCTCGCTGTGCCGGCCATGAGTATACCGCTGATAATTCCATGACGAACACATTGATATGTACCGATGGAAAGAAACGAGTTCGCGTTGGAACTCCTATCAATGACGTTGAGCTGGCCGAACATCTGTGGCCAATCGCCATCCGCTGTTGGCTATCCAGCGATCAGAAACAATGAGCTTCGTCGCTCACGACTCGTGTTGTGAACTAGTGAGCTCGTCCATGTAATCACAGGGGTCTTCGCCGCACCGTGGGGTAGTTGTATGCTCTGCTAATGGTTCCGCTGATTGGGCAATTCGACGTTCCACAAGGGCGTCCCTTTGCAATGAGCAGCGGTGAACGTCATGTTCTGATGATCCAGCCATGGCGGCCTCAAATATAAGCAATGATAAGGTAAGGGGTTGAGCCGTGCTGTGCCGTATAAGTTTCTTCTCGAGAAGGGGTGGCCGCAGCAATATCTTTCAATGCCTCTCAAGAGGAGCTTCGCACTGAACACCAGTGAGCGGACTCGAGAGATCATCATCTTCCTTCCTTCTAGTCTCCCTCAGTACCATTTTACAATATTGTGTCTTCGCCTATGATCGTAGTAGTATCTTGCTCGCCGAACCAATGAGCGCTCGATGGGGAGGGCAATTTGGCCCGTATCAAGGCTAGCATACAGGAAGCCAAAGCCCGAGGCGCAAGCCTTCCCGTTGGATCCAAGCTCGAGGTGTGTATCGCATGCTTCCTTTTCCACTCCTTAGTCAAGCAGTTCGACGAGTTGCAAGAACAGAGCACTGATTGAAGCTAGATTTGTGGATACGGCTGCCTTGACCACTTCCTAGAAGACGGCATCTATACAAATTCTTGGCATATGTTATTAGACATCCTCGAGGATGAGGCCTGTCACGCAATACTTCTTGACATCGGCATGCCGGTAAAGCATGAACAACAGCGCCTCAATTGGTAGGGATGACATACTCAATTTCTAGTCAACTCTAATTCGACAAAGTCGCATCATTGCGCTCGACGGCAACGTCATCTTGATCTGCCCCAAGCTGTGGCTCGCAAATGAAGGCAATTATCATGAGGCAAGATACTTCGACGCATGGAGTAAGATTGTTCGCTTCCTTCTCCATTATCGGATGGTGTAGCTTACAAGTGGACAGGCAAACCCGCTTACCTCGAAGACTACCACCTATCCCCACAAGTTGCAGCCGTTCTTGGCTCCAGAACAGTACCGATCGGAGACGCCGTCATCTCGACTCGAGATGCAGTGATATACTGCGAGGATCTTCTCACTCCGGCGTCACATCACGATCTACTGGTCAAGAATGGGGTCGATGTCTTCAACATATCGTCAGCTTTCTAACAGAGCGTCGGAAAGACAGCTGATCTGCTCCAGGGTATGCAACAGTCGTTGAGGGACAATGGAGGCGTGATCGTATATGCAAACCAGAAGGGATGTGATGGCGACCGCTTCTACTACGGTGGCAAGGCTGCAGTGATCGTGAATGGTACCATTGCATCCCAAGCACTGCAGTTCAGTTTGAACCACGTGGAAGTGGCTGTGGCTACGATCAACCTCAGTCAGGCCCGGTGCTACTGTGACGATATTGGAAGAACAGATGGCATGAAACATAAAGGATCAGCTTACAGAGGGGTGAAGATCGACTTCAACCTGTCTAAGCCTATGGACGGAGCCAACGGCAATGGTAACGGTAACGGCTGCTACCACACGCGTCAGCTTTTGCAAACAAACGGCATCGAAGAAGAACTCGTCTTGGGTCCAGCTTGTTGGCTCTGGGATACGCTTCGGCGCAGCAGGGCGGCAGGCTTCCTGTATCCCCTCAGTGGAGGCATAGACTCATGCTCGACTGCGACACTAGTATACGCCATGTGTCGATTCGTCATAGCTGCGGTTGAAGAGGGCAACCAACAGGTTGTAGCAGATTTCCAACGCATTATCAGGGATTCGGACGCTGGAGAAGAGTGACTACCCAGCGTACCGGAGGAGCTCTGCAACTACCTCTTGCACACCATGTTCATGGGCGTCACTGCCCACTCATCAGTGGAGACTCGCTCCCGCGCACAAAAGCTTGCTGACAGCATCGGTGCTTACCATTTGGACATGTAAATTGACGACTTGTTCACTGCTCAGAGGAATTTGCTCGGACGGTTCGCCAAGTAAGAGCCGAAGTTCAGTATCTACGGAGGCAGCGAAGCGGAGAACCTCGCGCTTCACAATATTCAAGCACGAGGACGCAGGGTGACAGCATACTACTTTGCTCAAACACTACCAACAATCAGACAAAGACAAGAAAGCGGTGGACTTCTTGTTCTCGGCTCAGTCAACCTGGAAGAGTGCCACCGGGGCAATGTGACGAAGCACGACTGCAGTTCAGCGGACCTTAGCGTCACAGGCGGTACATTGAAGTTGGACATCAGGAGCTTCATTCGCTGGGCGCAGACAGCCTTCTCTCTCGCCATCCTGGGTGATTTCCTAGACGCACTACCCACCGGTGAGCTTGAACCTCGACAATCATCCCGTGTGGAGTCTAATGAGAAGGACATGGGCATGACTTATGAGGAGATATTCGCCATGGCGAAGCTACGCAAAGTAGAGCGTATGGGTCCCGTCACGATGTTCGAGCGGCTGCTAGTCGACTGGCGCGAAGAGAAGACCCCACAAGATATCGCCGTCCTGGTGAAGAGATTCCACCACTTCTACGCTATTAACCGGCACAAGATGACGACAATGACCCCCGCCTACTATGCCGCCGACTACAGCGCTGAAGACCCCAGACCCTTTCTGTACCCTGACTTCCAGGACGGCTGGGCCTGTAAACGCATCGACGCGATACTTGCTAACATCGAGGGAAAGAGCGAGAAGCGCAAGGACTCGGTGCTGCAGCCTTAGTGAGTCACTCTATACGACCATTGGCTATTCACAATGTACACGATCTCAAGTCGCGGAGGTGGCGCTACGCTTAATGTGACCGATTGACGAGTGCCACGTCCGTCTTCCCGAAAGCAAGCTCGCTGTCTTTAGTAGACACGGCGCACGTGTCCGTCGTGTTCGTTTTCGCCTCCTCACGATCGTTGATCAGCGGGCGCTGTGGGCAAACGCTTCATAGTGATCGGCTGCTACAAGACGTTGAATTTCCGAATGTGCTTGTGAGCATGGGCAAGAACTTTTCTCGAAGTATGAGATGCTGCTTGCGGTGGGCTTGCAGGATACGTTAGCCTTTAGCTATACTGCAGTCGCAGATCGTTCCGTGATCGACGTCCCCTAATCAGAATTGACGTCAAGCACGTGGAGTTCCGTGGATGGCATTGGGTTCATAGGTAGATGTCAAGATCATGGACTGCATCATTGCCGAAGCGATAATTGGAGTTTGGTCGATTTGGTTAGAGATAGGGATCGGCCCTCACAATCCGAGGCTCTGGAGTTGGTCCGGACCGTTGCCACGGAGTCGTCTACTGTCTCCAGCACTGCGTCACAGTGCCCATGTGTACATTCGATCTGTTTGTCGGTCTCAGATCGTTGGTGCACCCTTGTGGGTTGCTACTGCAAGCTTGTAGGGTTGGTGTCGGCGACCTGAAGCTGCAGGTCCGAGTCTGAACGGCATGCAGATTTTGTGACGCCCATACGCACCACGCAAGCACCAAGAAGAAAGCGGACGATGCCGTTTCTCAACGACACCTGCAGCTGCTAGTAAGTAAGCAAAGGTCAGATTGCAGACTCTGCCATAGTCATTTGTCAGCGGCGAAACAGTGGCTGAACATGGGCTTGCTAAAGCATTGCAGCGCTACGTGTGAAAGCATTAACGAACTACTGGGGACTGGCAGTGAGAGCATTTGTAGTATTGATTATTATTAATAAGACCAAGTTTTCTTGTAAGAGTGTGCTACGAAGAGAAGGGTGAGGAAAGAACGGTCCTGAGACGGGCCCTGCCATCGTACAGACGCCACAAAGCCCCAAAGTAACCCTAGGATGAAGTATGTACGAAAGGAAAGAATTTTAAATGGAGATAGATCATCGGGCAATGCCAGCTAGTCTTGGCTCACGCCTAGAGCCCTGCGAGCTGCGGCTACGCTGAGGAGAAATGTGCTGATGCTGGCCCCAGGTCTCCGCATATTCGATCGTCTCGGTTACGCTAGCTCTTCTGCTGTCCCTGAAGGGATTGCTGTGAGAGAAGGAAACACGGCGATCGGAATTAGAACTCTTGGTGCGTTTTGGGGCAACTGCGTAATCGACAGCCACAATACCCTCGGCCTCTGCTTGCTCGAAAGGATCGACATGCTCAAGAGAATCGATGTGCTCACGGGCGAAATCGTTGGGCGTCCGCCCTGCACCGACAGTGCGAACAGTTAGGCTGCGTCCAAGACCCCCAGCGCCAGTACCAACAGCCATTTGGGTTTCCTCGAGGCGCACGATAACTTCGACAGCCTTCTCATCTTCGATGACCTTGGGATGACGCTTGGCGAAGTATCGAGCGTACTTGAAGAGTGACCAATAGCAGCTGGCTACGTTGACGACGGTGAGGATCATCTTGTAGGGAAGATAGTAGACGTAGACGAGTTGCCAGCCGAGGCGTTCGTTCTTGCGGCGCAGGTGGACCTCGTTGAAGATGACGGTGTTGACCAAGTACATGGCGACGGTAACACCAAGCAGGATACCAGCGAAGCTGGGCCTGACAATGAAAGAAATCGGAAGAATGAAAGGGGAAAGGAGGTAGAGGAGCGTCTCATAAACCTCCTGGAAAACAAAGATTTTGGCGCCAATCTCCCACCAGCCGAGCTTCCAGCTGCAGAGTATGTATGCCATGTTGTAGTACATGCCGTTGACAAAGAAAAAGTTCCAGCGCTTGAAACGCTGCTTGAAGATAGTCATCTCACCGAAACCACCGCGAGCACCGCCGGATGAGAAGAAGACGGCGCTTGGTGTTTCAGTCTCGACGAAGACTTGTGAACACATCTTGATCCGAGAACCAAGCTTGCGAGCAACATGACCGAAGAACCAGTCCTCGGAGACACTGAACCCAGGATGCTCGTGGAAGGTTTTGATAAGGAGATCGCGGTCCCAAAGAGCGATGGCGCCATGGGGGAAGGTGGCTGAGCCGACCTTACCAGCGAATTCACGCTGAATGCCGCTCAGTTTGTACTCAAGATCCTGCGCCTGCTGGCACAAGTTGCCCTTGGAAGAATTAGGTCCCACGGACTTGATTGTGTACCCCAAGCACATGACATCTCCTTTCAGACGATCGGTGACGACAGGAAAATTGTCGGGTAAGGCGCAGTCGTCGTCAATGAGTAGTACGTTCTTGAAAGCTTTGGCCGCATAAGCACCGACATATTGCGCGACGATCTTCGACCCAATGGGGCACCACAGATGGTTGACTCCGTAAGGCGCGCACACTTCCTCGGTGTTATCTAGAGGTGTGGGGCTGTTTCCGTTGGCGAGAACGAAGATGTGCGATGGCGGAAAAATCTTCAAGGCTGCTTCTAAAGTGGCTCCAATAAGCTGGGCAGACTTGTAGCAGGGAATAAGAAGTGCAGTATCCTTGACGTTGTCCTGAATCTTGGTCTCGGCAGTGAACTCGGCTGGTGGGGGGTCGTTCTCGAAGACGATGAGGAGAGGTGCAAAGGCGTAACTACAGCTTCGTTAGTATTTCGCAAGGCCAGGGGGCAGTGCCAATACTTACAACAAGGCAATACCGAGGGTGATGCTGAAACCGCCAGCAAAGACGAATTTGTTCTCGACCACCCAGTACAACCACCACACAGCTCCGTTCCACAAAGGCCTGCCAATGAGGACAAAGTAGATGAAACACAGCAAGAGAAGGTAGATGCTGTACTCAAAAGCAATCTGCACCCACTTCTCTCTCTGTAGCTCAGCCCCTCGCTTCTTAGCATGCTCGTAGGTCTTCCATACGGAACCTTTGCGTTGAAGGCCGTTGAAAGAGGCATTTGTCATTCTCCTTGCAAGCGTCTCAGGGACGATAGCATCGACTATGGAGCCGAATGTGCCTCTCCGTGGCCTCTGACCAGCAGGCGCATAAGCATGTTCTGGCTCCTTATAAATCTTCTCGCTCATGTCGCCAGAGTTGGGGCGAGTCGCAAATGGGTCGTCATTGGACCAGATCGAACTGCGGCTGGAGTCGTTGACGTTGCATGGTGATTCGAAAGGGTTGGTGGTCGTCATACGTCCTGGTGTGCGAAGTGCAGGTTCCATTACACTGTTTGATCTTGAGATGGTAAGAACCTCCTCCTCACCAGGTAGCCAGGACTGATATCGGCTTTTTTTCTGTGCCACAGTCTCTGTTTTAGCTGACGGTGATACAACATCTTCTTGCTGGGGTTTTCCGAACGTTACTGAACGGCGACCCGAGCGTTGTGAGTTCTGTATATTGCGCCTGGCTGATATTCTAGGACGAGAGGTTGGTCGGCTGTTGAGACGATGTGCGAGACTTTCTTTCCTGATCAAGCTTTCTTTTCTCCCAACGAGCCCCTTCTCCTCGTCTGCCATCAACAGCTGCTGTGGCTCCCATGCCAAGTCGTGGTTGGTATCTCGCACTGAACCGAGATTGCCGGTGGCTCGGAGAAGATGAGCTGGGATAGCAACATCTTCAAGAGGTGCTGAATAGGATTGGCGATATGATTGATGATTGAAGGTAGCATGCGGGTTCGGCTTCTCGTTGGAGGCGCCAATACCATACTGTGGTTGAGCCATTATAAAATTAAGATATTGTATAGTTTGTAGTCAGGGGTGGGGGGGAGTAACAATAGGTGTATATAGAACAACCCGGAAGCCCAGGAACCTAAGGCCAGCGGCAAACTTGCATCACCCATGAACATTTGAGCTTTATGGGGCTCCTCCAATGGTCAAGCTCATAGTATCCACGCTGTCTGTCAAGGCTAGCTTAAGGATCCTTGTAAGTTGTGGGCTCTGCTCAGGCTCCATCAAGACAGGACTTCGATGTCGGGGAGGCAGATCGGAGCTAAGCAAAAGAAATTCACAACGGACCGTATGTAGGCTCTGTAGACCCGCACGGAGGGTCGGGGCCTGCAGTGCTAATTTGCAAGCTACTGCCTCAAACCATAGCCTCTCAAGACGGCGACAACTCGACTATACACGCCATGCCGTTTCCACCTCATAATTCAGGAACCGTCATCCTAACTGCGATGCCTGTCTTGCGGATGCCAAGATTCAGTACTCATCGACCTTGGTTTGGAAGCTGTGCATCTTCGGCGCAATAGACACTTCTCCGTATGTTGAGATTTGAATGACCAAAAACTGATTTAACCCCGAGTAATACTCTGTTCGGCACGCCGAATTCGCATCATGGAGAACGTCGATGTGCAGCAGCCTCAACGTTAGGTGGTGTAGCATCGGAGCTTGCCCCGTCACTACTACGGTAGCGCATCAGCGAAATTCTGACAGAGGATGGACGTTTGAGGGCGCGGCGCTATAATAGAGATCGCCGCACAACCAAATTAGGTCGAGCAGGGGTTACAAGAGAAGTCCTAAGACTCGTTTAGTACGCACCTTGACGTCGCTTGCTTTGCTTTGGCGGACCGATGAATCTCGCCGAGGCACCCACCCTCAACTGCCGCTAAAAGACCGAGCCTGCACACTAGAGAACAGGTACGGCTGTTTCACACTCTCTTCGACAGGGTGTACCTAGGTAGTTTAAGGGATCCGTCCTCACGGATCAAAAGAGAATGTTGTGGACCCTCCAGACAATGGCATTGTTGTGCTGAGAGTCTCAGCATGAGACGGCGGATATCGGTGAGCAGGGTTTCTCTCATGTCGTTCTTGGGCGCCGCTGCCGCTGTGCGCGCATTGCGACAAGTATTAAACCACGTGTAGGACTCAATCCGACCGGGCGCTGCTTCAAGGTTGATCCTTCTGGTCTTGTATTTCAAGCCTTGAAGAGACGCTGCGGGAGAGGGGACGGGACGGATGTCTATCATGGTTTTAAGAACTACGGGACACCAATAGAAGCTGTGCGGTGAACCCCAGTAGGAGCTTGACTACACATATGTTACGATGGATGATGAGATCTCGACGTTCAATCCCGAAGTCGGTCGAGTTGCTGGCAAGACGGGCCGGTGTTGATCTCCATGAGCCCGACTGAAATCAATAGACCACAGCTTCAGTGCACAATACGTGAAATGTTGATCCTGTCTCCTTCTGTGTTGATCCTTCGTCGTGCTGCTCTCTCGGTACAATACCTATGTTGTAATAGGGGCAGAAATCTTACTAGAGTGCTTGCAATGAAGTTGCTGTTATCAGCGAGGCCGAGTGCGTCCGCTGACAGCCTGCTTGTACGTTAGTAGCGCAAACTTCCGTTAATCCATGTCTGGTGACAGGTACCTGGTAGGCGTTGGTACAAGGACCACTTATTTTACGCAGCCCTGACCTTGCAGGTTGAAACTTCATGTTCTGCATTTGAATATCAAGCTTGAATTGCCACACCTGCGCATGCCGTAACACGGCAATGTGAGCGCCATATAGACTTCCATGTTGCTGGTGGATTCTGTCATAGACGCCACAGGGTTGCGCGACTGCCTTTTGTGCTGCGGTCGAGGTGACAATTGCGGAATCCTGAAGCAGAACAAGGTGATGCTAATGCAGCCGTCGATCTGGCATCGGCACTGCGCGATGCAGCACACTGTAAATTCTCGGCATGTCGACTGTTGAGCACCCCGGTGGATGCAAAGAAGACTAGGCCAGCCTACGCAGGTCTGAGAAGCTGTGTCTGTCAGCAACTCCACCCATCAATACTGCGAGGCGCTTCTCAAGCGATAGTCGGCGACGTAAGATGGTCGGTGCTAGTCTCTCGCAGCTGTACGTAGACCATAGCAATTACGATGTTGACCGCGCAAAAGCGCTAAGAATAGAATGCACACAATGAGGTTGGAGCTGCGCTGGGCGTCCTGAAATCTCGGAGAATACACACGTGTGTAACCTGTCGAATTGGCACGTTTGAGACAGAGGCTGCATTCTGGGCAGTAAACGTGCTCTTTCCGAACGCCGTCAGAGTCTGCTTGGGCACGCGACTGAATAGCGTCCTTGCGGCTGCACTTTCCGAACATCCCGTAGCCGATACCAGTATCGCTTACGTCAACCTCGTGAGGGTGGATTGCCCGGAGATTTGCTGCGGACATTTCAACCTCACTCACAGCTGCATTGGGTACTATCATTTCATTGTTTACGATGTCTACATACGCTTCCGAGTACCCGTCGGTTGAATTCGACTCCGCTTACGAGAAGTTCTTCGAGAAGTTCTACGCTACATCAGACACTCCAGATGCGCACGAGAAGTACATTGAGAACTTCACCAGCGATGCGACCCTGATTATGGCGTCGAAGAAGGTCAAAGGGTCAGACGGTATGCTCTGCTGCCACACTGCTGTTCTGTCTACAGACTCATGACGCTCAGAGATTCTTGCGATGCGTAAAGGGATGTGGGAAAAGGTTGCTAGCAGGAAGCATAAGGCTGTCAAGATATTTCCCTTTGGCCCCAACTCTGATGAATGTATGCTTTATGGAACCGTCCAATATGGACTGAAGGCAGGTGGTGACTCGGCCGTTGATTGGGCAGCAAGGGCGCACCTGGTAAAAGACGGTGGACAGGTCAAGATGGACTTCTACCAGGTTTATCTGGTGAGTAATTGTTCCCTGATGCGGATGAAACTGACCGGGGCCAGGATACGGGCGCCCAAAACAAGTAGATTGCTAGTCATAGACATGTTCGAACGATGTAATTCTTCGTGACATCACGCTGGAATTTGGCTGTGAGCGTCATGGTGAGGTGTGTAGCTCTCTAATGCTCCTACAGAGGGGTCAATCAGAATCTCGGTAAAGAGGAGTAACCGCTCAGCCGACTAGCTTCAGCCAGGCGTCTTGAAGACGCATACATACTGCTGAAAGGTCAGCTCAACGTGAGAGACCCCGGGCTGGGGCGTCTCCAGACTCAGCAGCTGCGGATTCTTCTACAGGTGTTGCCGCAACCCAGATTTCCATCAACAACTGCCCGACTGGCACAATCGGTAGCGCGTGAAACTCTTAATCTCAAATTGAGGGTTCGATTAGTACACCCACAGCTCAGGCGCTCGAAACTTCATCCCGACCCTCGCACAGAGCCCCTCGGCTCATGGCCCACGTCAGCGCCTAGCAGATACTCATTCGGGGTTCAAGCACCAGCGACGTCTATTTCACTGTAGCGAATTCCTGTTACGGGCATTTTTGCATGAAATGAGTTGGATTGCTCTTCAAGTTGTCGAGATGTCGTATTTTTTGTTCCCGCGAGGTGCGGAGCGGTGAAGATCCTACTGACCTTACCTTGGCTGACGTGCTGATGCACCACTCGCTTTCGGTGCGGACTCTCGTCTGTGTCAGCATTGACGCCTTTTCTTTTAGAGAGACTCGCGCACGTTGTTTTGACCTCGGGCAAATTACACGTCGACAAGCACATGCATCACTGTCAGTGCACGGCAAGGACGTAGTGGGAGCCTCCTGTATCCTGCCTACTCTTGCCCCCTACACTCCGGATCCGCGGAGCACACCTGCACGATTTGTACATCTCAATCACGATCAAATTGAATCTGCCCGAGGATCGACGATATCTACGAATACTTCGTACCAGCGAAACGTTAGAAACCCGTAACATCGATCAACAACACATATATTCTATCCATTCTTGTCGAGCGCTCCGTCGACTTACTCGCCCACCGTCACGCTCAACGAAGCAATCGCATCGCGAATCCGGTGAAACAGCTCCGACGCAAATGTATTCGACATGTATGCTCCACTGATCATCGTAATTGGTGATCTGAAGATGCAATTCGAAGTTTTCGAACACGACAATCTCGCATGGTCCGCTAGCTCTGTGAAACATTGGATGGCTAGGTAGTGCTCGACTTTCAACAATTAGTGTGTATCACAGCACACGTCGCATACACACGTGCTCTATCATCCCATGTGCTCTGGGTAGTTAGAGAACTCAGTCGCAGGCCACAGATCCCCGAAAAGCCACGACCTAATCAAAGCCCTAACGGCTACGATAATTTCCGTTTCATAGCGGACAACTTCTACTATTCGAGAGGATGCACTTGCGAAAACCTAGCACTGCAAGCCTTACACCACGCGTAGGTCCTCCCTTCCTCGGCTGCTAAGTTCATTGCTGCGACCCAACAGAGTACGCACGGTAGATGTCCATATTCATCGCTGTACTTTGACTGGGCTATCATCTTTATCGGCTTCTTCTTCTTCTTTGATACGGCTGTCTCGCACTTTTAGGCAGATCGCTAGCCTCTTAATTCGACGGCTGCGACGACGCGGTGAACGTAACGTTCTAGTCGATTTCGTTTTCTCTAGAATAGATGCCATGTAAGCTTCCTTCTCTGATCAGTCCATGGTATAACGCCTGGCCATTAAGAGGAGGGGAATCCAGATTCTTTAATATATTGCCTTTGCCACCCCGCCATCCTTCCTGTGAGAGGGCTGATGTCGCCTGGAAACCCGCGTTATCCTCCCCCACTACCAGTGGCTGTGTTTCCTTGGGCTGATGCGGCTGATTTTGCAGAACTCGACTGCCTCCACATTGCCAGATTTTGCGGAAGGCAGGTGGGTTGTGCTTTCCTTATCCAACAATGACGACGTGCGCGCGCGTTGGCGCTTGGCTCGCCTTCACCTGTTCTATACAACCTCACCGTCGCCCTGGGCGAAGTTGTACCCGCGCACCTATTTTTCCGTTCCCATCTCTGTTCCTACCTCGTCCGTTAATCTCATTTCACACACGGTCCGCGTCGAGGCTTGACTTTGAGACGGGCAGCAGTCACGCTGCAGATGGCTGTGCCCACGTTATTGTCTCTCGCGGCTCGACTTCCATGACTTCTATGATGCAGAGCTTCTCGATGTACAGCAGGGTGCGAATGAAAAGGGGCTCCACGCCACCTGAACAGTGCATCGGTCGTCGCTTACTCGGTCACCAGGGCACGACGCACGCTGTGCAATCACATGTCCCCTATCGCACGAGGGGAGAGCAGTCCGACTATGAGCCCAACACCATCTCAGAATACGAAGACGAGCCTGGTAAAGAACTCCCGGACAACTCTGACCACAACAAAGAAACCAGTAAAGTAGATAGAGACCTTCTGGGTATCTCTAATTACGACAAAAAATACTGCTAAAGCAGGTGCATCAACTATCACGATGGCAGTCTGCCCCCGACGAACTTGACTATATCGAAGACATGTACGGGAGAGGCCGGGGAAGAATAATGGGCCAGCAGTCCAGTGCATCTGAGCCAGATGACGATGGAGGTGATGAACATCTTCAGAACGCCCCTGGGAATGAAGAAGAGGGTGCATAAGAACGTGAAGAACTCCAAGACACCTCAGAGCACGACTGAGATGCCAGTAAAGCGGACAGAGAGCTCTCTAATATCTTCGAATACAACAAAAGTACCGCCAAAGTGGCTGAATACCTCCAGAGCTCGAGTAGACACCCCTGGATGCGCCAGAGGGCGCGGAGTGCTCTGTCATGCACCGCAGCAGACAGATGAAGACGTCCAGGACTTTTGTGAACAACAGTCATTCCCGTACACGATGCTCCTGGACCAGCAGATACAGCCTATCTCCCTGCCGATGGAAGTCCAGCAAGACAGCCCTGCACCGTCCTCATCCTCAGCATTTCCAAGTTATAGTATGACGGAGGCCAGCTTCCCAGCAAACTCTGACTGGAATGAATTCGCTCGCGTTCATGAAGAGAACGCTAACGCTGATCTTGAAGTCCTCTGGCCCACAGAAGACTAAGGTCAAGCCGAGGTAGATGGCGAAGAGGGAGAAGATGATAACCCTACTTAGACTTCAGCGTGAGGCACTCAAGCAGCCGCGGACCCCGAACAGCGCTCATTTGATGAGACATGAGCTGCGAGTCACAGAATCCCATAGCAACTACAGTAGACGTCCAACAGACGAGGCAGCCCCTACCTGACGATGCGAGCGCCGAGCCTGCTCATGCTTCAGATACGTTGCATCCTCAGATCTCATGAGGATCGCGCCTAAGTCACAGTCCGCACAATGATGATAGACATATCGGCTGTCGATCTCTCGTCTGATAAGGTATGCGCCGGGAGGGAGGCGCCGTAAGCCCTGTCCTAATGCAACGATGACAGACGCAGCAGCCTCTCCGGTAAGATTATTCTAGCCAACTAAAAAACAAAAAGGTAAAATCATCTGATGAGAGATGCGCCAGGAGACATGTCCATGGAGTGAGGGTACCTCCGCCTTGCGAATACTATGGCTGCCTCTAGGTTTGATAGTTAGTCCAACGAATTGAAGTGAAAGATCCACAAATCGGCGCCTGCACACGCTTGTTTGGAATGTGTCGTCAAAAGCGAGCGATTCAGACGTGATGATGACGAGACAGAACACTCACCTGAGGCGGTGACAAGATCTGATCATCTATGCTCTCGATGACGCCGTAAACGCAGATTTTCACCCGGACTGTTTGGACGTCCCATAGATCATCCTATAGGACCAGGTCCAAGGAGAGCCTCTGCCCGCGACAAGGCACCGGAGCTTGGTGAGGAGTGAGGTGTCATGCACTCTTCGGTGTCGCAGTGCTCGTTGTCGATGCCATAGCGTTTCACCGATTAGAGATCCTAGGCCCATGGTTTTTTCCATGTCCCCGGGAAACCTTGGTGACTAGAGTACAAATCCTTGATCGTCTCCAGAAGTTCCCAATGTTCGCAAAGATGCTGAGTTCAAACACTGGCTGCATCCCATATTTCCGTGGATCCAAGAATGCAGGGCTTGCAGTTGGGCCAAATTTTGTCCTTCTCTTGAGCCAACCGTTTATAATACTGCCCCAAACAAGTGAACCTAATCGTGATTTCATCACAGTACACGTTCGATTCCATCTCTTCCAACGCGATGCCGTGAACTGTGCACCGTGTGGTCGTACTGCCCTTGTCATGTGACCTGTCAAGTTGGTTTCAGGCAAATGTGGTTCTTAGTTAAGGAGAAGTGCTCCAAACGCGTGCTCTGCCAGACGCCGGGAGCGCGCCGGGGCCGGTCCAGCCTCAAACGTCTCTGACGAGTGGGAAGGCGACCCGATCTGGCTGTCAACGCTATGGCATAGCTACCAGACCTAGGTTTGTGTATATCGGGTATGGCTCGAGAAACGAGGCCTAACGCGACGGTTGTGCAGGGTTGCACAGAGCAGCAAGCGTACAAGACGCACTATGATAATAAAAAATGCCGGCCAGGGTTTCCTGGTAGACACAGTTGTGTTTGTTGTGGCCGTATCCATGGAAGTTGGTGTGTTTCGTGCGAGCCGTTCTCAAAAATACAACGGAATGGCGAAGAGCACAATCGCCGTTGGCCTACGCCGTTGCTGCTTCTCGAATCTGCGTCGACGCACAGCACACAGTCTGGTCTCCCAGAAGTGGTGATCGTGCCCATTTCGCCGTGGTGCATGCGCAGGGCTGTCTCCCCCGAAATTGCGCAGGGGATCTCACGGCCAAGCACGAATCACAGCGCTCCAGGCCCTCAGCGCTGCCTCCCTTCTCACCCGCAAGACAACTCCTCCGCGTTCCCAGCTCGCTGGACTCGAAGGCATCCTCAGCTACTGGACGCTGGGCACAGTGCGCTGCAGAGCCATTCGGTCGCTAACATTCACTTGGTCTCTTTCGTTCAGCAGTTTGCTTTTTCTATTCTGCGCGACCAGCAGCTGCAGGGAAGTGGCTTTGGTTCACGGCCTCGTGCATGCAGTCCCCCTCCGCACATTCCTTACAATCCTCCGCGCGCCTCCTTACTTCTTGAACCCGAATTTCGTCCCGTTCTTCTTCGCAGCGGCTGCAGTGCTGGACCTCGAGCGTCTCTGCGCCCCCGTCGTGGTCGCCAGCTCGCCGTTGCTTCCCACGATTATCCCAGCCAAGCGCTGGAAGCACTTCGCAACGTCGTCATCGCAACCGACCACCTGACTCGCCCACTGCTAAACAGCGCTCTTCGCCCTCGGACGCTGTGGTCGCCTCGCCATATATCCTGACCGCCGCCGGCCGCCCGTTCTATGGCCGCCTTTGCATCGTCCCGTCAAACACCGCCAGTCCAGCAGTTGACGCCGCCCAGCAGCTCGCACGGCGCTGCAGCATCTTGGGAGTTTGCCGTACCTCTGGACGGCTCGGTGCGTGTGCTCTCTTCTCCTCTTCCTTTTGTGGTCACCATGGCACACGACACTTTGAGGAATCGCCGATGCTAGCGCTCAGCGGCTGCAGCCGTCAATGATGGTGGCAGTAGCGCGAACTCAAAGCATGACTGCCCAAATCCACGACGTCCACGAGTCCATGCACACCCGCCGACATGAGACGTTGCTGACAGTATTTCCAGAGGCAGTCCTACGACCAAGAAGCATTCATGGCCGGCAACTCAGCAAACGGGTACAAGCCACACACCTCACACAACAATGGCTTTGCAAAGCCCGTTCGCTCGACGACCTGGGAATCGCAGGGTCAGTACGACGACGGCAGGGTGACGCAGGCCTCGGGACGTGCAAGCTCGCTGCACAAGAAGCCCAGCCGGGACGTCATCACCAGCGAACAGGACGGTGCGTACGGCAAGGGCAGCACCAAGGGCAAGATGGGCCCTCCTGCATCAGTCAGGGGCCGCGGTGCAAAGAAGTCTGCCACTGGTAGTCCCACCGATCTCGAAGCAGACCAGAGCAACTGGATACACCGAGACAAGCTGAAGGAAATCGAGATCAGGGAAATGGAGGAGGCTGGTTTCAGGATTGGACGCACAAGCAGATCAAACAGCCGGTCACAGAGCGCCACGCGACGGACACGCACCAACTCGGAACTCGGCGAGGGGAGGCAGAGTGGTGATGACCGTTACGAACGACGCGTCGTGTCTCCCATTCCCGCCGAGGACGAGGAAGCCTTGCACGAGCAGCGTTACCACACCTGGAGTCCAACGAACAGCGACGACCCGGCGCCCGAGATGCAGCCACCTTCGCGGACGAACCATACGGTGAGGCCCAGTACGTCTCGCATTCCTCTGCCGAAGACAAGCGGCATACCCGTGCCAGCAGCAGTCGCAGATCGAGAGGCACCTCTGCCGAGATCGAGAACAGGCAGCGCCAACTGGAACGGAGATATTGCTGCTGCTGGTGCACGCGTGCGAAGCGGAAGCATAGGAAGCCAGGTGCTCCTCGACGACTACACAGACGAGAAGCGGTACGGCCACCGCCGCGACAACTCGTCGTCGGCCAGCGCATCGTCGATGAAGCAACCCCCAAGATCACCAGTCAAGGCAAAGACGCCGGGCAAGCTAGCGGCTACTGCGGGCTCGAGGAAGACCAGCACGACTTCGCGCAACACAGCCAAGTCAAGGCAGGTTTCAGGCAATAAGCGTCCCGGCACAAGCGGCAATGCTGTTTCTCGCCCGACCACGGCTCATCGTCCAGAAGGAGAGGCGCCCTGGATCGCGACCATGTACAAGCCCGACCCACGGCTTCCACCGGACCAGCAAATCATTCCCACACACGCCAAGCGAATGCAGCAGGAGCAGTGGGAGACGGAGGGCCGAGTCGGGTCCATGTACGACACGGACTTCCGACTGCTCAACGCCGAGGAGATGGGCGGGCAGCGGCTGTCCCAGATCGATCCCATTGCGCTCGAGAAGGAGAGGGAGAGCGGGCAGTGGCCACTTGCAAGCTCGGACAAGCAGGCCTCAGGCTTGGACGAGAAGCTGGAGCCCATGGGCGACAGGTCTCCAGCGGTCGAGCAGCCTCAGTTCAAGCTCACACCTACGATCCCACAAAGCCCGCGAGTGCCGTCGCCGAAGCCAGGGTCGATCAAGCGAGCCGCAAGCGAAAAGCCCACGACGACGCGAGTGCCAGAAGCGGGCGAAGAGATTCCCGAGAAGAAGGGCAAGTGCTGCATCGTCATGTAGCTTCCGTTCCTGCATATACCCATTTCCTTTGCATGTTCAAGACATAGTACCGACCAAAACGTTTCTTTCCATGTACATGGCGTTCACGCGCGGGGGGTTCTATATTATATACCTCTGGCTTCGTTTCCACCTCTGTATTACCGGGCTCATAGCGTGCAGCGACCCCTCCTAGTTATTTTCTTCCTTTTCTAGATGATGGCACTTTTTCCACACGCGGCGGTGGACGGGTGTTTGCGTTTGTAGATATCAACTAGCACCGCGCCGAGATGCGGGCAGGCAGCGACGAGCCGATTTCGATATTCGTTATTAGGAGCCTTTGGGCGAACGGGGCACTCTGCATGAGACACGGGCGCAGATGATGCGGCTGCGGCTGGCCCAGAGCTGTTGCGATGGATGGAGAGCAGAATGTAGACACGTAATGAAGCTTCTTCTCCTTGGATCTGCGAGTTGCCGTGACGGTCTCTGTCTGGCAACCAGCTCGTTACTCGCGGCACGTGACTCGCGACTCGTGACTCACAGCACGTGACTCGTGACTCGGCGTCTGGCAGTCAGCTCGTGCACGCATGCACGTGCTTGTGGCTTGCTCCGGCTTAGTCATCCGCGCGGACCCTCGACTCGGGGCTTCTGGGTTGGAAGATTCGGCCGATCAAGTCGCAAGCTCGCGAACGCCACACCGCCAGACACGTCTTCTGCGCCCGCTCCCCTACGTCAGCCGCGATCGCGTCAACAGCGCTGCTTCGACTGCGGGACTGGCCCGCCCTCCTCTCACCGTGGCGTCGCTCAACACGGTCCTCGACGACGTGAAGAAGTCGTTTCGCTTCTTCAAGAACCACCCCGCCCTGTCCACGACGGTCCCGCCGATCCACGCGGACGAAGAGACGGCAGACGCACTCACCAGGATCCTGCACGCCCTGCGCATCGCCGAGATTGCAGACTTTGCCGCGAGCCTCCGCCTCGACGATCCCGCGTACCTCAGCACCGCTGCCCTCGGACTCGCGGCAGTCGTCGTCGTCGTCGTCATGTCGTGGTTCTCCCGCGCCGGCGGCAGCTGGGGGGGCCGCTTCTCGCCGTTCGGGCGGCCCAGCCAGAACCCGAGCTCGGGCGTGGTGAACGACTCGGACTTTTCGTACATTACCAACGAGGACCTGCGCAAGAACAACGGGAGCGCGCCCGAGAGCGCCGACTGGGCCGATGCGAACCCCGAGCGCGAGACGGACGTGGTCGTGTTCAAGGAGAAGCGGACGCACTACCCGACGCACTTTCCCGCGCACAGCATCCGCGACGGCGACCTGAGGATCGGCACCGTGCGGCAGGCGGCGGCCAAGAAGCTGGGTGTTGATGACGCCCGCCGGATACGCATGTTCCACAAGGGCCGCAACCTCAAGTTTGACGAGCGCAGCGCGCGCGAAGAGGGCCTGCGCGGCGACGGCTCGGGCAGCGAGATCCTCGTCACCATTGGCGAAAGCCCCGCGGGCGGCCTGGCCCCGGCCGCAGACGACGCGGCGCCGCCGTGGAGCGACAACGAGGGCTCGGGCTCCGACGACGTCGGCTCGGGCGCCAACGGCGCAGGCAGGAAGAAGAGCCGGAAGCGCGGCGGCCGCAAGCCCAAGAAAAAGGGCCCCGCGGACTCGTCGACGGCGGGCGCGTCGACGCCGGGCTACTCGTCCGCCGCCCCATCCGGCGCAGAGTTCCTCCCCATCCCCGCGCACATGAGCAGCGCGCGGCCGCCGTCCACCAAGCCCAAGCCGGCGGCGGCGGCGGCGGCGCCGCAAACGGCGTCGCAGAAACTCGCGGCCATTGCGCACACTTTCCACACCGAATTCGTGCCGCTGTGCGAGCAGTTTATGAGCGCGCCGCCCGCGGACAAGAGCAAGCGCGACTTTGACTACAAGAAGCTCAGCGAGACGATCCTGACGCAGATCATCTTCAAGCTGGACGGGGTCGAGACCGAGGGCGATGCTGATGCGCGCGCACAGCGGAAGGCGCTCGTCAAGGAGGTCCAGGGAATGCTGGCCAAGCTGGATGAGGCGGGTAAGCAGGCGCATATTTAGCGTGTGGAGTGAGCGCCTATCTAGTGTGGAGTGTAGAGTGTGGAGTGTAGAGTGTAGAGTGTGGAGTGTAGAGTGTAGAGTGTAGAGTGAAGAGTGTAGAGTGGAGTGTAGAGTGTAGAGTGTAGATGCATGGCACGACAGAGGGCCATGTGGTGTGGATACGAGTGGTTAGAATGGCGATTTGATCTTTAGACTTGGTATACGAACCCTGCTACATACGACGGCGCTTTCTGAAGTCTACGGTGATTCAGGATACAGGACAGTTTGCAAAGTCTACGGTGATTCAGGACACAGAACATGTTTGCCAGGTCTACGGCGACTCATACAGATACGGCGACTCATACAGATACGGCGACTCATACAGATACGGCGACTCATACAAATGGTTGTGGTGTGCCTGCTCAATCGATGCCCACAAACACGCCGTGCTTCTCCAGCTCGCCCCGCGACATGTGCGGCATCGGACTAACGGCATCAGCCCGCTGCAGCGCATCCTCAGTCAGCCGCCAAAACGCATCGACGTCGACGCGTCGCGGAATCCTGCAGCCGCCCTCGCCCGGCGCCAGCACAGCGACGCGAGTCCGGCCGAGCTGGCCCACTTCCGACGGCACGGGCGAGTGCACGCCGTCGGTGACGACGTCGACGCGGAACCGCTCGCCGTCGCTGTCGGAGAAGAGTTCGGCGTACACGGCCGCGGCGACGGCGAGCGGGTCGTGCAGCGGCGGCCCCGCGGTGATGGAGAAGACGTCTGCATATGTCCCGGCGAAGAAGGACATGGTCTGCGCAAACAAGGCGCGCAGCGCTGACGGGTCGCGCGGTGCATTGTCTGTCGGGTCGCGCGGTGTCTTGTCTGTCGGGTCGCGCGGTGTCTCTGACGGGTCGC
The DNA here is from genome assembly GCF_010094145.1 of Didymella exigua CBS 183.55. Lineage (NCBI taxonomy): Eukaryota > Fungi > Ascomycota > Dothideomycetes > Pleosporales > Didymellaceae > Didymella > Didymella exigua. The sequence goes on from NW_022984811.1 coordinate 83,431, forward strand.
GCGGTGTCTCTGACGGGTCGCGCGGTGTCTTGTCTGTCGGGTCGCGCGGTGTCTCTGTCGAGTCGCGCGGTGCATTGTCTGGCGAGTCGCCGTACAGCAGCGCGCGACGGACTGCGCGCGTGCCGAGCACCTGGTGGCTGAGGTCGAGCGGGATCAGGGTCGTCTTTGCGCGGAGCCTCGGCTGCGCGAAGATGAAGCGAGCCGCCTCGGGGTCGCAGTAAATCTGCGGGGGATCAGCCGTCGGGTCCTCGACCCAGTCTCTCGCGCGCGGCTTACGTTGAACTCGGCGTACGCGGTCCAGTTGCCGAAGCGCTCGCCCTCGCGCTCGCCCTTGACCTTGCCCATGGGCGCATCGGTGAAGCCGCCGCCGACGGCGCCGCCCATGATGCTCAGCCCCTTGATGTGGCCCGCCAGGTCGGGGAACCTCTGGAACAGCAGCGCCGCGTTGGTCAGCGTGCCCGTCGACACCAGCCAGGCCGTGTCGGGCGCCGTCGCAGCGAGCGCGCGGTGCATGGCCGCGAGGTGGTCGACGTCGGTGGCCGCGGGCGCGACGGGCGGCGGCAGCAACGTCACGCCGCCCAGCCCGCTCTCGCCGTGGATGTCGGCTGCGTGCACTGCGTCGCGCACCAGTGGCTTCGCGGCGCCCGAGTAGACGGCGACGTCGCGGCGGCCGAGGGCCTCGAGTACGGCGCGCGTGTTGAACGTCGTCTGGTCGAGGGCGGCGTTGCCGTGGACGGTGCTGACGCCCAGCAGCTCGATGCGCGGGTCGTGCGCGCTGAGGAGGAGGGCGTATGCGTCCTGGAAGGCACTGTGAGTCGTCTTCGTCTTCGTCGTGGGCGGCCGTCGGCTGCTCCTACATCGTGTCCCGTGTCCTGGGAGGAGTCAATATGCGTGCGGGACGTGTCGCGGGCGGGTACCGACACAGTCGAGCCAGAGCGGCGTCCGAGAAGACATGATTGCTGTAGTCGTCGTCGTAGTCGTCGCCGTCTTGAAGCCAGAATGCTGCAGTCGTCGCCGTCTCGACACCAGAGTGCTGGACGAGGCTGCTCGACAAAGCTGCTCGACAAAGTTGCTCGACAAAGCTGCTCGACAAAGCTGCTCGACAAAGCTGCTCGACAAAGCTGCTCGACAAAGCTGCTCGACAAAGCTGCTCGACAAAGCTGCTAGACAAAGCTGCTAGACAAAGCTGCTAGACGACTGGCGCTGGACGACAGCTGGACGACGGCGGGACGAGCTGGGAATACAGGGTCCAGCCACGAGGCGCCACGCCGCCGCTAGCTGGCAAGGCTGCACCTTCAATGGGCGCATCACGATTGACCTTTCCTCCTCGCTCCATTCGACGACGTGACGACGCGGTGCTTCAACGGACCGGGCACGAGTAATCGACCCCAGTTTGACACCACACCGTCCGACACCATACCGTCCGACACCATACCGTCCGACACCATGGTTACCATGTTCCCCCGATCAGCAGTGAGCGCGTTTTGACGGCCGGCGCTATACACCAGCATCCGCCCCAATCCGAGCACCCAAGCTCCTCTGTCCGCTCCATGCACCTCGCGCCATCTCACTGACACTCTCATAACCATCGCTCACGTCTGTCGTCTGCCGTTTGTGCTGCACAGTGCCCCAGGCGCCAGTGAATCGCAACGCGAAGCTTGATGCCACATTGCACCTCTTCCGTCTGACCCACCACCGCCATTCCGCCATGGACCTCTTCAGACGCCACAACGGACACCACGAGGTCGACTCCAAGTCCTACTGGGCCTTTGGGTACTCGTTTGCGCCCCTAAACGACGACCAGAAGCAGCAGCGCCGCGAGAGCCTCGACTACTACGGATTCGCAGCCCAATGGTCCGTTTTGCTCGTCTTCGCGCTGTTCCAGATGTCTTTTGGCATCCGCTGGATTGTCTCCAAGGGCATGCGCTATGAGCAGCCCAAGTCTCCGTCCTTCAACAAGCGCCGCGAGAATGCTCTGGGATGGCTGAACAGCTTGCACAGCCGCTACGCCCGCATCGTGTGGTGGATGCACAAGGATGTCGTCCGGAGATGGGAGTGGGGCACGAGAGGAGAATGGATTGGGGGGACTGTCTGGACTGCTTGGCTGCTCTATCTCTGCTTCGTTAACACATCTCCTGGTAAGGCTGTTCCAAATCTCCTGCTCCCAGTCTCCTGCTCCCAATCTCCTGTTCCAAATCTCCTGCTCTGAATCTCCTGCTCCAAATCTCCTGTTCCAAATCTCCTGTTCCAAATCTCCTGCTCAGAATCTCCTGTTCCAAATCTCCTGCTCCGAATCCCCTGCTCAGAATCTCCTGTTCAGAATCTCCTGTTCCAAATCTCCTGCTCAGAATCTCCTGCTCCAAGTCTCGTGCTCAGAATCTCCTGCTCCAAGTCTCCTGCTCAGAATCTCCTGTTCCAAATCTCCTGCTCCAAATCTCCTGCTCCGAATCCCCTGCTCCAAATCTCCTGCTCCAAATCTCCTGCTCAGAATCTCCTGCTCCAAATGGTCGCTAACGCCGCAGACTACCTCCACCTCACGAAGCGCTTGGGCCAAATTGGTGCCTCACAGCTGCCTCTGCACTACCTCCTCGCTATGCGGGCACCCTACTCACCCGTCCAGTGGATCACGCGCCTCTCTCACGAGCAGCTCAAAGCCGCCCATCAGATCCTCGGCCGCATCGTCTATCTGCTGTTCATCCTGCACGCCGTCTTCTACTTTGTCTTCTTCGCCATGTCCGGCGTCCTCGCGAAACGCATCAAAGACTGGGACGTCGTCTTTGGGCTCATCACGCTCGCTCTCTTCGCCGCCATCAGCACGACAGCCCTCGGCTTCGTGCGGCGGCGAAACTACCGCGTCTTCTACATCAGCCACATCGCCATTGCAAACCTCATCATCGTGCCCATGTACCTCCACGTCTCGCACATCCGCCTGTACATGTACGAGGTCATCGCGATAGAGTGCCTGCACCTGCTCTTCCGCGCCCTGCGCATGAAACTGTACAAAGGCACTATGCGCCTCCTGCCCGGCACAAGTCTGGTGCAGATCCGCATCCCTCTCCCGGACAACCACGCCGCCCTGGGCTGGGCGCCGGGGCAACACGTCTACCTGGCGCGGCCGCGGGGCAGCGCCAAAGCACCAAACTACTACCAGCAATGGCTGATGGCGAACAAATCCAACCCCTTCACCATTGCCTCCCTGCCCAGCACAGACCGCGAACTCGTCCTGATCGCCCGCGCCCTGAACGGCAACACGGCGCACCTCGCCGCGCTCGCGCAGAAACTCGCCCAAGGCGGTTCCGGCATGCCCATGCTGCCCACCGCCACAGGCGACATCCCGATCCTGCCCCTCGCCCTCGAAGGCCCCTACGGCGCTTCCAACAGGCTCCCCGACCTGACCGACTTTGACAAGGTCCTACTGGTCGCCGGCGGCGTCGGCGCCACTTTCATCATGCCGCTGTACCGCCTGCTAGCCGACGTGCACGACTCGACCCCCGGCGCCACACACGTGCGCTTCATCTGGTGCGTGCAGAACCTGGCGGACACGCAGTGGGCCTTTACCTCCGGCGCCACACAGCAGACCGTCCAGCACAGGGACGAAGCCGTCAGCAACGGGCTGCTGCACACACCCAGCGCCGTCGAGGTCTTCGTCACACGCCCCTCTGGCGGCGCTGCGTCCTCGGCCCCCGTCTTCGCCATCGACGACGACGACGACGACGAGGCGTTTGAGATGCAGGAGCACGCGCAACTGCTCGGCGCGGAGGAACAGATGGAGCGCCCGCGCAAGGGAATGGTGGTCTCCGCCGGCCGGCCCGATATGGGCGCGATTGTGGATGACGTCTTCAGCAGGGGCGTCAGGACCGCGGTGCTGTGCTGCGGGCCGAAGCGGTTAACGGATGATCTGAAGAGGAGCGTGGAGGGGTATGTCAGGAAGGGGCATGATGTGTTTTGGTACGACGAGACGTTTGGGTGGTGAGAGGGGGGGTGTGGGCTTTGCCGTGGTTGGATTGATGCTGTGCTTGGATTGATGGTGTGGTGATGAATGGATGATTTAACCTGGGCGGCGGACATGTCGAAACATTACGATTACCTACTTACCAAACACCACCAGTATCCATCACCACCAGTGTCCATCACCACCAGTATCCATCACCACCAGTGTCCATCACCACCAGTATCCATCACCACCAGTATCCATCACCACCAGTATCCATCACCACCAGTGTCCATCACCACCAGTATCCATCACCACACCACCAGTATCCATCGCCACACCCACACACCCCCCACGCTGTCCTACCGGAAACTACCCTCCATCGGCGTCGCCCCACTCGCCGTGCTATTCACATGCGCCATACTCTCATACAGACTCAACCGCGCCCACGCCCCACAAAACTGCCCCCCGTCCCCCCCGCACTGCATCGAGCACTCGCCCTGATCCACGACCTTTGTCTCCCCCGCGAAGCTGTCGCCGCAGGAACACTCCCGCCCGAACTGCGTGCCGAAGTAGTGGCTGCCCGCGCACGCCGCGGCGCACTTGTGCACCGTCATAGCGTCGTTGCCCGGCGTCGAGATTGAGAGGACGCGGTTGTATACGTCGTCGGTGTAGCAGCCTTTGTATCCGTACTCGGCGATGGAGGGGTTGCTCGGCACGGCAATGTTGGCGCTGGACTTGAAGACCGTCATGCGGTTCGCGCCGCCGCAGAGCTGCGTTGGGGTTCCCGCGCAGGCCATGTTGCATTCGCCCTCCGGCTTGGTCTCGAACGCGGAGGGGAGCACCCACGAGCAGTAGCATTCGTTGCTGTACTCGACGCCGAAGTAGGGGTGGCCTGTGCAGAAGTCGGCGCAGGAGGCGTAGCTGTTGCTTGAGGAGGAGGTCATCTTTGCGCTGAGCGGGCGCGGGTCCAGCGTGTCGACGATGCAGCCCGTGTATGTGTACCCCGTGAGAGCGGGCTTGCTGGACGTGGGTGTCGGCATTGGAGCCGCGCTTGTGGATGTGGGAGGGGTTTTGTTTTTGTACACGTTCAGGCGCTGGCTTGCGCCGCATAGTGTCTTTGTGTTACCGGGACAGAGCAGAGAACAGTCGCCTTCGGGCTCGGGCGCGCTTCCGTCGTTGAGTTTCGAGCCGCAATCTGGAGAGCGTTGGTTCTAGAGTCACCTGCGAGAAATACGGTTAACTTACGACATTCATTTCCGTTCTCCAGGCCGAAGAAAGCGGATCCTTTGCACAAAGCGGAACATTGTTTCGCTGTCATGCCATCACTGCTCGTGCTGGAGTCTGACAGTGTGCGCCCTGGTGCGAGCTCGCTGTAGCACCCAAAGTAGTCGTATCCGCTGATGGCCTCGTTGACCGGAGGTGACCAGCCGACAGTCTTGTACAGGCTCAATCGTTGACCACCACCACATGTTTGAGTAGAGTCACCTTTGCATGGCATTTTGCAGTCAGACGCGCTGGCTGCCACGCTCTTTGCATTCTGAGCGTTGCCGCAATAACATTCGCGCCCGTATTCGAGCCCAAAGAACTGGTAAGGGTTGCAGAAAGCAGCGCAGCTCTCAATCGTCATATCGTCGTTTTTCAGCTCAGCAGGCGCCAAGGCACGGGCATTGGATGGCTCGGTGAAGCAGCCCTGGTAGTCAAGCTGAATTGCCGGCGTACTAGGAGTTGGCGTTGACCATGAAGTAGATGTTGAGCTTGAAGAAACGCCGGCAGAGGAGGCAGGAGTTGACGATGGACTAGGAATTGAAGATGCTGTGTTGAATGGCTTGCACGCTGTCGCAAGGTCACTGATCTTCTTGAAATTGTCGGACCTGATGCCCGCGAATACGCCGAACATCGCTGCATTGGTTGAAGAGCCAGACAGATCTGCAGAGTACAGCTTGTAGCGCCCGATGCTTGTAGGGGATGCCATGGCCACGGTTGCTGTTGACAGACTTGCGACGGGCGTGGGACTGGCGCGTGGCACTTTCGCAACCACCTGCACACTGGGTGTTTCGTCGCCCCGGATGGCCGCAGCCACAGTCAGCTTTCCGGAGCCGTCTGCACAGCTTTGAGGGGCTTGGAAGATGACAATATCATTGACAGCGTATCCGTTGTCGTTGTTGGTGAACGTCTGGCTTGATCCACCAGAAGTGACGACAATGTCAAAAGACGAGATCGAAGTCTCGGCTGACAGCGTTGCGGAGAAGCCGTAGAATGAGAAGCTATCATCGAATCCGGACGCCGTTCCTTTGACCGTGGTATCGATGGGTGCAGATGCTGAAGCGCCGGTCCGGTCCTTGTAGATGAGCTGCACTTTGCTGATGGAGCCTGAGTTTGTCCTGACTCGGATCTCTCCAGTGAAGCTTAATGAAACACCGCCATCAAGCAGAGTCAATTGAACATCGTACGGTTTGACATCGTAAGGCGTGATGACCTCGGTAAGCGTGATACCCCTGGGGACAATCTCAATCATCTTCTGAAATACAGCCTTGCACATGTCGTTGAACGTCTGAGGGTCTTGCATCGCTTGCATGGTGGAATTTCCATCAGAATTATAGACCCTGCGGTCGGAGTCTCTGCCTCTGTTGTCCGCTCTATAAGCTTTGCCAAATACCATAGGGTTCTTGGTGTTCCCGGAGAGGAATTCTGTAGCGATCTTGTTGTCGAAAGACGCTACTGATGTGTCAAAATGGGCGTAGTTGTTGGGAAATGTTCCAGAGTCGATAATGTTCGGCTGCTCTGCTGCGTGAACGCCTCCCAGAGTGTGCCCACATGCGACGAGCTGGATCATCTCAGTATCATTAACACCAGCAATGCCCATGCGAGTAAATTGGTTCCTGAAAATGCCAATTGCGTTTGCTGCATCAGGGACTTGACCGATTGCTCCTGCACCAGCAGCATCTTGGCGCCCGCCACGGACAGGTACCGCAGGCCCACCACAAGATCTTGTGGCACTGTAGAGTCCGGCAGCGATGAGGTCTGCGAGTGATGTCTGGCTGGAGTAGAATGGTGCATATCTTGTCAAGGTATTTCGAAAAGCAGCACCAGCATGTTCCGAACTGCCTAGCTCGTAAAGGATCGACCCGTCCATGCCTCCTGCTCCGGTATTGACGTTAGCTGAGGCCATGTCGTGGAAGGCCGTCCGAATCCATTCAGCTGCGGAATTGCGATCTGCACCATCACCGTTCGAACATGGGACGACGGGTGACGCGAAACCACGTGCTCGGTAGCCAGAATTGACATAGAGCAAGTCCTCCAGCTCATCGGATGGCGCTGGCCATGTTGGTGCTGCTGCAACTCCGGTCGAGAGGAGGGCACTTAGTGCTGCCGTTAGCCACAGCATATTGAGAGCTGCTATACTTGTTTTGGCGAACGAACGGTGAGGTCAATCAAGAGTGAGAGAAGAGGGCCAGAGCCACCAACAAGTAGGCCGCAACAAATAGATTGTTCAGCTAGCAGAAGACGAACGGCATTTCACCTTCATAACTACTGCCGCGCAATCCGAGTAGCTCAGTCTGCTTTTCCGGCGCCTGCAGTCCACGAGGCAGAAGGCTGATCGGCGCATCCCGTAGCACCATCCTCATCATGAACACTTACCTGTTATTGGAAAAGTGAGCCTATGCTCGATTACAAATTAGGACGCCCAGCTCCATATGCGTCCAGATGGCTGGGCCTTGCAAGCCCATATAACCTTCCGCTGCATGAATGACGATGGTGAGGGAGCCTACAATCTGGCGGGGATGTACGAAGGCGCAGCGCGTGGCTGCCTAATATCCCCGTTCCTATACGTTCAGATTATGCGTGTTGACACTAAAGCCACACTAGAACAAGCAGACTGTCGTTAGTCGACAGCCACATAGGACTTCGGATCGTGAGACTCATGATGATAGGAGAGGTGGTGCTGTGGAGATGAAAGCTAAGGGTCGCGGCACGTAGTGGCACAAATGCATGCAGGAGCGAGGGTAATCGAGGGGCTTTTTTATTCACGGCATCCTGATTGGTCTGACAAGCGAACGTGAACCTGGCTAGCTTTCTATGAACACGAGTTGACACGACTTCTTACATCCACTTCACTCAACAGTTGCGAGCCGCTTTGTGGCGATATGGGAATTGTGCCATGCATGATCTTGTACAGAGTGAGATGCCAGTTGATGCGGGAAGCCCTCGAGCATCAACCAAACGATAGTTGACAGCCTGAGTCACATGCGAGCGCGATCAGCCCAAGCACCAAGTTGGCGATTAGGTTCAGCTGCCAACCTGGGATTCTTGGGGTGTGGGGGGCTGCATTATCAGACTGTCGTCCCTGGCGGTGGAACAGGTGCGGCTGAAGAGCTTGTGCGCGCTGGTGGTCAAGGCGCCTCCTTTGTTTACAAACCTGCGGCCTGCGCCTCGATTAACGTGAACGTGTCAAATGCGCTTCGCCATCACATGCACATGGAATCTGCAGCCTTCCGATAGACTTCGTCTCTGCCGGCAGACGTGCGGAGGTTTAGACTGGCCAAGACTGGGCTTGCAGCCGAAATCGATAAGGAAACGCATTGCTTACTTGCATAATTACATCCTGCAGCGTGATCGAGCTCGTGCTTATAGTAAACACGTTATAAGACCTGAACGATAAGCAGAGCGTAGGTTATCTGCAAACGAGGCTGCCAGTCTGTTAAAGGTCACCAGCTTCAATTCCCCACCTACACCCAAGCGAAATCCCGAATTTTGTTCTCACTGCGCCTCAGGTGAACCTCCTCCTCTTAAATGATGTACGTGACTTAGTGTCAAGCTAAGCCAAGTCAGCTTGAGCTTGCAAAGTGTAAATGTGCTGGTACGTACTGAACTTAGTGGCATCGATCACCGACGACAGATCGTGAGCATTGCTACTGTGGGAACTGGTGGAAGAGCTTGGCATCTTGGACGACAGAGTCGAGCGCCTCTGTTGAGGCACCGGCCAGGACGCAATAAGGCGAGCGCTCGGCGTGAACGAGGCAACAGATCGTCTCATGGCGTTGCCAGGCGTTGATGCAGCCTGCACACTGTGCGGCGACTGTCTGTGGTCATGAGCAGAGGGCTGCGCGGGCCACTGTCCCACAGAGATGTGCTCCACAGCCAGCGTGTCGAAGAGACCTTCCGTCCATCAGCGGGTCTCTTCGTTTCGATTTCTATCTCCTTTACATACCTTCAAAGGTCTTCGTAAGCCTCTGCAGCGCGACATCCAGAATCTGCATGTTGGCACAGTGCCCTTGACGAACAATACCGAAGCAAAGAGCCTGGCTGGCGCTAGGGAAAATATGTTGGTAGTCAAACGCGTACTCAAGCGCTGCTGCTACGATGGCAGGATGGAGCTTCAAGTCCGTCGAAAGGCAGAGGAGCGCGGCGCGTCCGCCCGGACTGCTTCCATCGGGAGCTTGCATGGTGTGTTGAGATATAAGACAGAGCTGATTGTTGGTGACGGGGTTGGTGATGGGGTTGGTGTTACTGATGTACAAAAGTGAAAGTGAAGGCAAGGTGTGACGTAGGCAACCAACCGCCATGAACGCCGAATTGGAGTTGTAGCTACGGAAGTACATGCTGCTTTCGCCTCGCTTGCATTAAGAATATCGAACGACTGACATATTTTCAAGCTTTGGTTCTTTGTGATACACCGTTCATTAGCAGTCACTGTGCAGGCCACTTGAGAATTGGACTCCATGGATCTCAACTGCGTTTGAAGGTCCTCATAGAACATGTCTAGAAAGATGTGAACATGAACTGCAAATATCAACACAATACTTGCTGTATAGCATGATCACGTCACGACGCAAACAAGCTCCTCGAGCATCTGACCGCGCACTGAGCTTGCCATATCCCATGACCACAAAGCATGGTTTCTTATGTATATCAGCAAAGTGAGCCATTGGATACATAAGGCTGCCGAGAACTGGCATCCAAGACCAGAAAGTGCGAGCTGGAGCTATTTTAAGCAGCGGCGATAGCTTGTGCTCTTCATTCCACTTGTGTTTTATATATCGAAGTGTCAAAAGCGATAAACCTCCTTTCACTGCGGACATCACGCACACGTAGTATAGAACCCTCGGTTTGATGGAGCTCTTCTTTCTCTCCACCACTTCTCCAAACTCAACCTCCACCTCAACCAGCAACCTCTTCTTGACTCAAAACTATGTCTACACCCAACGATGCTCCTGAAGACTACTTCGGTACCAATGCTGAGTGGTCCGGCGTTGAGACGGCTTACCCAGCGGGCATGTCCTGGGCCGGCAGCTTGTTCCCGTCTGCGCCTCGAGACCCACGGATCTTTGGTCCTCCAGATCCATTGGAGTTGGTACCCCGTAAGTCACATCTATCTGTGCCAAGTAGCGATTCACTCAAGACTTATAAAGCACCGGGCCCATTCGATGAAGAGGACAGCGACGAGGGCTGGCGCAAGAGCTACTATGGTACGCAGGTCTACACTGGCGAAGAGTTCGTCAAGACCTTGCAATATCCTACTACCGAAGAGCAGAAGCGCCGCATGCGGTTCTGGGACGGCTTTGAGAGCCGGTCAGTGGATATGCGCGGTCCTCGAGTTCAAGACCAGGCTAGACCAGCTGGTGGTGAAGAGCATCGCTTCCCCAATGTGCTACCTACTCGATCAGATTCTCCAACTGCACAGATGGGTCTACACGACAACCATAGTCCCATGAACGGTCTATCTCCAGTACCAGCTTCCCGGTCAGTACCTGCTCTTGCTTCGGCACCAGCATCATCACCAGCTCCAGTGCCAGCTCAAACTGCCCACCGCTCCTCCTCAATTGACGGCGAATACGAGATCGACGACGACAGTCTCCCCGACACTTCCCAAGGCCCACAAACCATCAAATGCAGGAATGACCGAGAGCAAGTGCCAGACAGTACACCTCCAAGGACGGCATCACCCCTTGGCGTCGATGACTGGGGCAACGCCAACTTGCTGAGACTGTGGAAGCACAAGGTCATTCGCAAGAAGGGCTACGAGCCAATGCTAGCCACCTTCACTGGCCAGACCGTCGAGAGCCTGCACGAGGTCTGGACGAAGCACAAGAAGCGGTGTCAGCTGCTTGGTGCTGCGTGGGAGGCTGCTGGGAAGCCGAAGGGTCCGCTGTCGGAGTGGTTTGAGGAATGAAAACAACATGAATCGTATAATTTGAGCAGTGAGAATAGTTTCTAGTGGTTATGGTCAACATTGAGCGTGTTTTTAGCGAAGGTGTTTTGGCGCAGGATGGTGGGAGATACCCTAGGTTTGCTTTTAGCATTTGCTTCACTACACACAACATTTTGTAGCCATCAAGCGTGTCAATAAACACTCGTACCAATACCCTAGCATCCCTAATCCTCTAGCAATTTCTCATTGCCCTTCAGTGTAGCCGTGCCATCAGCGGCGACGTTGATCCCGCTCTTGCCGCCCACGCTCGTAGATCCATCGCTGCCCTTCGTAATACCCAGGTCGCCGCCCAAGTTCTGCGCGTTACCATCCTTGCCCAGTGTAACCCCAGCTTCCTCGGAGAACTGCTCTGCTTCCTGGGTAGCCTTCACGCCCTCGGGCTTCCCACCAGCAGCGGCGGGCTTCTCACCCTCGGCGGCAGCAGCTTCGGCCTCAGCTCCGGCACGAGCGGCGTCACCTTCAGCACGACCTGGCTGAGACTCGGTACCTTTTCCACCAGAGGATGCGGGTTTGGGTGCTACTGTCTCTTTTGCGGCGGCAGGCTCTTTTGGTGCTCCGGCCCCAGTGGCCTTCGGCGCAGCGCTCTCCTTAGCAGCAGCAGGTTTGTTTCCAGCGCCCTCTCCTGCGGTGCCACCCCCCGCAGCGTTCGGTTTTTTGCTCTCCTTCGCCCCTGCTGGCTGGGCAGCTGTCGTTCCATTTCTACCGGCACCTCCTCCGGCCTGCATTGCGCCACCGCCCGCAGCTTTTGGTCCCTTGCTCTGCTTCGCTGCGGCTGGCTGGGTAGCTGACGTTCCATTTCTACCGGCACCTCCTATTGCGCCGCCCTTACCGGCCTTCGGTTTCTTGCTCTGCCTCGCCCCAGCTGGCTGGGTGGCTGACGTTCCATTTCTAGAGGCGGCTGCTCCAGCCCCCGTTGCGCCGCCCTTGCCAGCCTTTGGCTGAGCACCAGTAGTTGATGTGGAATTGCCCTTTCCGCCTAGCTTGAGACCATCGCCACTGATGCCACCACCTGAACCGCCGAGTGTGAGGCCACCGATCTCGAGCTGTCGCTTGACGAAAGAAGGCGTGTAGGTCTTGGAGATGGCGTTCTACATAGCTTGGTCAGCAGATGATGCATCATAGATCAGGCTGCAGAGGTGGTGTGGGCAGTCCTTACAATTAAACTACGCGAAGGGATTGACAGAGCATCGACGCCGGACAGGGCCAGTACGGCAACAGCGAAGTTGTTTGAGAACCTCATCTTGAACAATGATCGAAATTGGATCAGGGAAGTATGACGAAGTGAACAGCTGACCAGCAGATAAGCAATAGAAACAAGGAATGACAAGAGACCCAAGAAAGATAGAGTCTTAGCTGGCAGGAAAGTCACACTGAAAGCGACAATCAAGACCTTTTTACAGGCGGCTTCTCCGCTCGGCAGACATTGTAAGTCTCCTTGGCATTTGTGTAGAACGCATTGCGGAACAATTGTAGAACATCTTGGCTGGCTTGGCTCCGCTGAGAAGGTTCGTCAAACTTGTGTTTGTGCTGATATTTAGGTGCGATGATGCGGTGCGAGTCGCGACAGAGTCGCAGCTTGGAGAGGCACCCTTGCTGTTTCGGAAACCCCACGGTCTGGAGCGGCGCACAGAACCGGAGATTGAGCATCCGTGGCAAAGAGAAATGGTCGAGCGCAACTCGTTAAAGCCTCGCGCATCTAGAATGGATGTGGAAAAGAGCGATCCTCACACCTTTGAGAGTGGATAGTCCGGATATGATTGCCTCAGGCTTCATTCCGCGAAATGTTGCTCGACGTGATGTGCCACCGAATCCTCGTCGCCCTCGAACTTATAGCATACTGGACATACCGCGAGTTTTTCTAAGGCCAGCTGTCCCAAAGGAAGACCAGCTCTACTCCGTTCATGCTGTTTGTCTGCCTCCTCCAGTGCAGCAAACAATCCGTAATCTTGATTCGAGGCCCGATTGTCGTAGAGGTACTCGTCATCTTCTCTAATATCTCTTTCCATTCTTCCTCCTCTCCTTCCTCGTCCCCCTGCATTTGTTGCACCTTCACCGTTCCTCCCTAAAGTTGCCCCAGGCCCGCCAACAATGCCTTCACCCTCTAGTCCCTCGGCTTCAGACACAAGGCCTTGCACTCTGCCAACTCTTCCGTCGCGAAGCCTGACTTTGACACCACGTGGATGATCGCCGCGCGTCAGCAAGTCTGCGACGATACCTTTGACTTGATGTCCGGACTGCTGGTCCTCTTTGAGGATGATAGAGACTCCGCCTCCCGGATGGATAGCTCGGATAAGAGGCACAGATGTGTAAGCCGGCCTTGGTCTTGGTGGGCGGGCTGAATCGGTATCTGCGTGGCTCCCTCGTCCACTTCCTCTTCCGCCACGTGATCGGCGATTTGGTTGCCCTCTTCCACGCTGCATGTCGCCTAGCAGCCTCTATTGGTAGGATCCGCTTTTCGAAAGATTCGGCCAAATCCAGATCTTGGATACTCACAGGTCCTTGAGTGGCAGCTCCGATGAAAGTCAAGTGTCAAGTTTGGTGCTCTAGAAAGGGATTTGGAAAGGTCGTTTTCAGGAGATACGCCTCGTAGCTCTCCAGGATTTAGACAGCCTCAAATTCTGAGCCTTGATTCGATGAGCTGCGTTTTGTGTCGATGGGCGCGTGAACAATGGATCGTTGGTCTCGCGCATATACAAGCCACGAGTCCACAAGCTGGCCCGTGCAGATTACGTCACGCCACACTTATGCGAGAACATTGTTGCAAGCGTAGGATCGATGCAGGAACAGGCTATGCCATGAGACGGAATGGTGTTGAACTTTGAGCCGTTGAATTGTGACAACTATACACAGCCTTGGGTAGCAAGGCCAAAGCAATACTCCTTGCAATGCTGATAGCGACCAACATGAATGTTGCGGTCAATGCGGTCTATCTGTCTTCTAGCGCTCACAGCTCGCGCTTCCCAAACCCAACGCCGTGCGTAGAACCAAATGTGAGGTATGGACACAAAGGAAGTAAACCAGGCCAATAGATGCGCTCGTGAAGTAGATCGTAGATCGTGCGGGCCGTTGATAGGTGGACCTTTGTGGGCTGTCCATCTGAGACGGTGTGTCGATGCTGAGGTGATTGTGTGCGGAGTGGTGCTGTCCTTAGAAGGGGAAGCCACCCGGGAATCCTCCTTGCTGGCCCCTGCGACCGCCGCCAGGCATCCCACCCCCCATTCCACCGAAGGGGTTGCCGCCACCACCGCCGCCCTGGAAGTGGAAGCCACCGCCTCCTCCTCCTCGTCCACCTCCCATTCCACCGCCGAACATCTGCATAAGGATCTCGGGGTCAATACCACCGCCCATTCCTCCCATACCGCCGCCGCCGCCGCCAAACATATCAGAGGGATCGATGAGGTCAGCGCCGGAATCGTATCGTTCACGTTTCCTACAAGGCGTTAGTAAGGGGGCGCAACTGGTTCTAAAGCCGGAACTCACTGTTCATCGCTGAGGGTCTCGTGGGCTTCCTGGATCTCCTTGAACCTTTCGGCAGCCTCCTCGTCACCAGGGTTCTTGTCCGGGTGGTGAACGATTGCCAGCTTGCGGTAAGCCTTCTTGATCTGCTGTTCGGTTGCGTCCTTCTCGATGCCGAGGATCTTGTAGTAGTCCTTTCGTAGAGCCTTCTTCTCTTCGAGCTCGGCATTGCGGATGTCCTTCGCAATTCCAGGCTCAGACGGGTTCTCTTCCTGAATAGCCTTGAGCTCGCGGACAGCATCCTGCCACTTGCCAGACTCGCCCAATGCCTTCGCCCTAGTCTTGCGCGCCTTTGTGTAAGTCGGATCCAGTTCGAGGGCCTTGTCACAATCAGCGATCGCAGCGGACCAGCTCTTCTGCTTGGTGTGGCAGAGGGCCCGGTTCTGCAAGATCTTTGAGTTCGTGAGCTTGTTCGAAGGGTCGACCTCAAGAGCCTTGCCGTATGTACCGATGGCCTCCTGGAACCGGCTGGACTTGAAGGCAGTGTTTCCCTCCTCCTTCATGCGCTCAAGCTTCTGCACCATGCGGAGGTTCTTCACTGCGTCCTTGAAGTCAGGGTCACAGCTCAGTGCCTGCCTAAAGTGCTGTATCGCCTTGTCGTTCTCGCCCTGTGCGTACAAAACGCGGCCGCGGAGTACGAGCGCATCAGGGTCCTGGTTGTTGTTCCGCAGCATGGACATGGCGACGTTCTGGGCCTCGCCTAGCGCATTGACGTTGCCCATGCGCAGGTGAGCCTCACCACGCAACAGCTGCCATTTCCGCGGGCGCTCGACACCGTTTCCAAGGCCCTTGTCAGCTTCATTGAGAGCGTAGATGACCATGGAACCTCCGCCACCGTCTTTTGTGGTCTGCTCAGCCATATCGAGGTTCTTCTTCATAAGCACTGCAGGCTGCATGTCCTTTGCTGTAGCATTGATGGAGTTGTAGACCTGAAGAGCCTCATCTGGCCGTCCCAGGCTGGTGTACACTCTGCCCAATCGCAGCTTGATCTTCATGTTGTCCGAGTCCAGCTCATCTGCAGTCTTGCAGTCTCCCAGGGCCTCGGCGAAACGGTTGGCGGAGATGTAGGCGGCCGCACGGTTGGAGTAGTATGTGGCATTCTTGGGGTCAGCCTCGATAGCTACACGATGTTAGCCAACCACTTCCCTTCGTGCATGCCGACGCTGCCGGGGCTCAAAGCCGCGAGCTTTGGGGAGTACACACCTTTTGAGTATTCCTTGATGGCCGCGGGGTAGTCCTTGATCTTGAAAAACTTATTGCCGGCAGCCTTGTACTCCTCGGCATCTATTGTAGGCATCTCTGCGGGCGGCGTCGCAGCCTCGGGGGTGGCAGCATAGTTGCCGCTGCTGGGCGGCGGGCTCTTAGTATACCGGTGCGGTGGAGGAGCCGGACGGCCCTCGTGGTCGCCGTTTGTGCCATTTGTCTTGGGGAAGCCACCGGGGACTTCTGCAGCAGGGCTCGAGGGTGCGGGCGAGGACGAGTCACGGTCGATATCCATGGCAGACATGGCTGAGAAGGACAAGCGCTGCCGCTCTTCCGGAGACAAATTTAGCGGGTGCGTGTCTGCGTCGTACTTGGACGAGCGCCTTGACGAGAATGTGGAGGAGCGCCGGCTGCTGCTAGTGCGTTCCCGCTCTTTAACGCGGGAGTGCGATTTTTTGTCGGGCGAGCTGGGAGGAGTGCCTTGCGTCTGCGGGCTTGTCCTGTGAGCGAGGGTCGGAGTGGCGGCGTCTTTGGACTTCTTTGACGGTGACCTGTTAAAGATGGAAGGAAGAACCATGGGAGGCGATCTCGGGAAACCTGGTGTTACTGAATTTTAGGTCCCGCTGCCTGCTGCACTCTGGTTGAACGCCGATTCTGTAAAATGTTCTGGGATTCGGTGCTAGAAAACGGATTCTAGCACCTTCCATCGACGTTAAATGCCACACAACTGCGAAAGCGGCAAGCACCGAGCACGATGGCTGGAGCACAGAGCATGCATCAGCAAACACCAATCACAGAATTCACACAGACAAATGCAGCTTGAGGCTTGCTGCGCTTCGAATCTGACCGTTCTTGAGCATACCTTCGTATACTGGTGGCTTGACGGGATTCCAGGGTCTCCTGGTCTGACAGCTCAACTACAACCTCTAATTCCCACAACCTCTTCACACATGTGCCTTGACTTCAAGCATTCGTTATCACAACAGAAGGCCGACAAAAGAGGGCCGACAACAACTAGCCTGAGCCTCCGGAGCCGCGGAGTAAAGTGGGCTCTGGCGCTCTGGCTCTCCTCCACCAGTGCGCAGTCGGTGAGGTTGGGAATTGCAGTCTCAGCGCATTGCCAGCAGCAACATACAGGGCATTGAAGCGAGGTCTCCCTTTCACAGGTTCGCGTTTGTGGTGTGCTGTTTACCTGTTACCAGCCTGCTGGTTTATGCACCAATGCGAACTGCGTTTGGTCCAGCGAGCGCGACCCATCAAGCGAGCCTGCTACGTATTGCTCCGTGGAGGCCGTTGGTAGGTTAAAAAAGCTCGACACGGAGATGGCTACTACGGTCTGTCCAACTTCGACTGCTCAAGTTTGGGAGGAAGACTGCAGACGCCAAAATAACAAAGGCGTAGATTCCTGTTACAGTAACTGTGTCTCCCTGTTGGAGGCAAGTGCAGTCGAGGCCCTACAGCCAGGGTACACTACTAGGACATCATGGTTTGATTTTCAGAACTTCTTGTTAACCTTGCCCATGAAAAGTCACATATCTGCTTGTGTGATCAGTAGGCTTTTCTATGTCCAACGGCCAGGCCCCGTTCACCAGGGTACCCGCGCTTGCGTCGAGCACGTGCCAGCCTCCGCATCATCCCAGCTCCAACGTCCCAGCTTCGAGATAACCTCTCACTATTTACGCTTTTGTAGACTGGCCCGCCTTTGTTGCACTCGGACTTCTCATAGCTCCTGACGCCTTGACCTCAACCAGCTGTAGCCAGTAGAGCTCTTGTCTGGCTGTTGCGCTTACACGATCTTTTTCGCAGCATCCGAGTCAAAGTACTACACGCTCTTTTCGGCTCGGGGCGCTATACTCCCTCCTCATATTGGCTCAAGCAACATATTCTGCCACCATTCAGATCTTTCTCATCCCGTGTATCCATACATCCGACTTCGACTCGAGCCTCATTTGCCTCTGCGGCCCGCGTCCCACGTCCCGTACAGAGGCCCACACCACAGCCATTTAACAGGCAGCGGTTACTTTTTGTCTGCCTTCGACATAGCCCGACGTCCGGTTTCTTGTTCGAAGATCCGTGATCATCGCCATGGGGCTCTCTTACAACATCTACCTCAACTCATCGCGCATCTACGGTTGCAAGAACTGCAAGACACACCTATCGAACCACGATGACATCCTGAGCAGGGTCGGTGCCCAGCAAGTCCAGGCCTCACCCGCTGGCTAATCATAAATTGCAGAACTTTCGCGGTCAGCACGGCAAAGCATATCTTTTCGACAGCGTTGTCAACATCACCGAGTCAGAGCCTAACGAGCGCAACATGACTACCGGCCGTCACGTCGTACGCGATATTCACTGCAGACAGTGCAAAGAAACTGTAGGCTGGAAGTACGATAAGGCGTATGAGGCCAGCGAGAAATACAAGGAGGGGAAGTTCATCCTGGAAGCAGAGCTTCTCTGCACCGTGACATGAGGCGGCACAGACGGCCTTAATACGACATTTCACTATCGCATCTATATGGAGTTGAGGTCTTGGATTATGCATAAGAGTTGGGGAGTTTCAAACAGGTTTTATTGTATATAACCACTCCATGTAGTCGTGGACACGGCCATGAGATGGTTTGCACAGGTGCGTGGAAGCACATCACCAATCTGTCTCAACGATTGAAGAAGAACCAGCACTGCCGCCATAGGTCTCTGTTCTTTTAAAACAACGTTCCATTAGCAGTGCCACAGCTTATGCAAGTCTTCCGTATGCAGCCTATTTGGCATGCCTCCGATCGGAATACTGCGGGGTAGATGCCTCGGCGGGGCTCAAGCTCGTCCCATCGTCACTTGGGCTTTGCCAGACGAGTGTCGTCAGAACCCGGAATGCGAGGCGCAGGGCGTATTTAGTGAGCCCGGACCCAATTTAACTTGCTTCAACATCATTTTGTGCCTTCAGATCCTTTCTGGCTACCACTTTCTGCATCGATTATCCCTCACGGCGATTGCAGCGTGATCTAACAGAGCAACATGTCTACAGATACTATGAAAGCAGTGATATTCCATGGTCCGGGCAAGGTCGCGGTCGAGGACCGGCCGATCCCTAGACTCCAGGATGACAGCGACATTATCGTCAAAGTTGACAAGGTGCGTTCGTAAGCTTTGGGCAAAGCCTTTGCTAATTCCTTGCAGACCGCGCTGTGTGGGAGGTGAGTCCTCTACAAGTTTCGAATTACTATGGCTTGTCTGACAAAACAACTAATGTAGTGAGCTTCACGTCTACCGAGGCCACCAACCATCTGGAACCGGCTTCATCATGGGTCACGAATTCACTGGACACGTTCACGAAGTCGGCTCGGCAGTCAAGACTGTGAGGGTTGGCGACCGCGTTGTTTCGCCTTTCACAACATCATGTGGCGAATGCTTCTACTGCAAGGGTGGGTTCTCCTCACGATGCACCAAGTGCAAGCTCTTGGGCTCGGTTGTTCTGGATGGCGCACAGGCGCAATACGTGCGTGTGCCAACAGCCGATGGGACTGTCATGAAGGCTCCTCCTAATATCAAAGACGAAGCTCTTGTCCTCATGGCAGACATCTTCCCAACAGGCATGTTTGCGGCAAAGAATGGCTTTAAGCACTCAACACCTGAGGAGATCAAGGAGAGCACTGTAGTCCTGATTGGCTGTGGCCCAGTCGCTCTCTGTGCTCTCTGCAACATCACAGACTACAAGCCTAAACATGTTCTTGCCGTCGACTCTGTAGCTTCGCGTCTCGAACTCGCCAAGTCTCTTGGTGCTGAGCCATGGAACTTCCAAACTGATCGCGAGGGCCTGGATAAGCGTGTCAAGGAGCTCACCGACGGAAGGGGTGCTGATATCGTTATCGAAGTTGTTGGCCTTTCACCCGCTTTGAGGATGGGCTTCGAGCTATTGAGGCCATGGGGTGTCATTTCGAGTGTCGGTGTTCACAACGCTGAGATCCCCTGGACTGGCAACGAGGCGTACGGCAAGAACCTTAGAGTGCAGATGGGACGTTGCCCAGTCAGGAGCATTTTTGCTGAAGCACTTGAGAGTCTGGAGAGACATCAGGACAAGCTTGGGTATGTCGAAATTTCCGAAACAGAGATCAATTGCTGATAGTCACAGGTTCATGGCAGACAAGATCATGCCCATGAGCGAAGCAGTGGAAGGCTATGACATTTTTGACAAGATGAAGGTGCAAAAGGTCGTTTTCGAGGCGCAGAAGTGATTGACACCAGGGGCGTCGGCGTTCCAACTGCCATGAGCGATGCGTTAGGTGCCGAGGAAGTAGCCATATCAGACCTGCCGTTTGTGGAATGAGCTGTTGCATTGCTGCAGACTTGCAGTATTGTAAGCATGGATGCGTGCCAGCACACAACATTTTGCGTGCCAGCCACCACGTTCGAGTTCAGCCTCTCAAATACTCTTGCCAATCCTAAGCATGACTCGCAGCAGTTTCTACTCACACCAATCGGAGCCACGAGCGGCGGAGCATCCAATGGAAAAGAAACAATCCATCCCTTTTCTGCCTTGGTGCTGCCGCGCGTGGGACTCAATGGCTGTGAGCCGCCGTTTGGCTGGCCGTGCGCAACCCTGCGGGGTTGCTCTGCGCTGGATGGGGCGCGTTTGAAGCACGCAGCAATTCACACCGTGATTGCACCTGCGATGCAAGGTGCTTGCTGTCGCTGCCAAAGAAATAGAATTGTACTGCACGCGATCGAACATCTCTTAAAGACGTTCAAAGCTCCTGCCCGCAGCTACATTCCTTCCTGCTCTGCGGTAAGGTACCTTCTCGCTAAGAGCTAACCTCAGACCTGCCCAAATACTTTGCCTGCTCTAGCTGCGTCGCCTTGTCACCTCACTCGACCGAACAACTTGCCTCCGTTCGACAACACGCCTCTCCTCTTCCCCGTCCATCACCCCAACACCCTCTTCTCTCCGCTCCTCGTTCTCCCCCAACTCTCTCACCCCCTCGCCGACCGCACCGACCAATTCCCCGCCACTTCCGTAGTCGCCTGTGAGTAGCTCCATCACCACTGTTGCTACACGTCAACAACCACTAACACCTAACGCGATAGCAATCACCGACGGTCTTTAACACACGCTTGACCTCCAAGCACGTCTCACTCGCAGCTCCTCCTTCTGTACGTTCGATCGCAACGAAGCTTTGACCCCGCTAGTACTAACGATTTGCGACAGCCCTTCTTAGGCCATTCATACAGCATGTCCGCCGAAGACTCCCAAAACTCTACTGGCAACGCCAATGCCATCGCTGATCAGCTCGAGCGCCTGAACGTTGACGGCGAAGCCACTGACGCCACTCCTCGCACTGAGCAAGAGTACGCTGAGTCGCAGCTCACACTTCGCGCCATCGTTTCCTCCAAGGAAGCTGGTGTCATTATTGGCAAGGCAGGCAAGAACGTCGCCGACCTGCGCGATGAGACTGGCGTGCGCGCTGGTGTCAGCAAGGTGGTTCAGGGTGTTCACGACCGCGTGCTCTCCGTCACTGGCAGCTTGTCTGGCATTTCCAAGGCCTACGGTCTTGTCGCCAAGGGCCTCCTTGACGGCGCACCTGCAATGGGCATGGGCGGTGTCATTCGCAGCGATGGTACCCACCGTACGTATACATGCTATGCTCGTAGCCTTGCTTCAAGCGCGTTAACGCAACCTAACTCTCACAGCCATCCGTCTCCTCATCTCACACAACCAGATGGGCACCATCATTGGCCGCCAGGGCCTGAAGATTAAGCAGATTCAGGATGCTTCTGGAGTCCGCATGGTCGCACAGAAGGAGATGCTCCCTCAGTCCACCGAGCGTATTGTCGAAGTCCAGGGCTCTCCATCTGGTATCGAGAAAGCGATTTGGGAGATTGGCAAGTGCCTGATCGACGACCATGAGCGCGGCTACGGAACCGTTCTCTACAACCCCGCTGTGCGCGTTCAGCCTGGTGCTGGACCCCTCACGACCAGCAACGGTGGTGCCACAGCAGGTCTTAGCTCTGGACGCTCGTACAACCGCACTGGTCACGGCGCCGACTTCAGCGACTCGCCTCCTTCGTCGTTCCAGCGTCGCTCTGGTTCTGACGCCGCAAACCGACCTCCACCGCCGACTCACACCGAAGATGGCGAGGAAATGCAGACCCAGAATATCAGTATTCCCTCTGACATGGTCGGCTGCATCATCGGTCGTGGCGGTAGCAAGATCAGTGAGATTCGCAAGACCTCTGGCGCCCGTATCTCCATCGCCAAGGCACCTCACGACGACACTGGCGAGCGCATGTTCACGATCACTGGTAGTGCCAGTGCCAACGAGAAGGCGCTCTACCTTCTTTACGAGAACCTCGAGGCCGAGAAGATGCGCCGCAGCCAGGCTCAGGATTAGAGGTCTTGAGCAACAGTCTGTGCTGAGACGGCTTGCCGAGGCTCTCTGAAGTGGGTCCTCGGAGGCTTCTATTGAGCGAAAAGCACAAGTTTTCTTGAACCCTTTCCTGTTATTTGCTGAAGGATACCATGGATGCTCGGGGCATTATTCCCTTTTTCTTTTCAGCACCGTTATTGTCGACGAGTGCCGGTTGAGCGCTTCACGATGTGATGACTTATGGCTTTGATATCCGGAGAGCACATCCGCCCGCGAGTCGAGGCAGATATGGCATCCTGTTTTGTTTTGGAAGGGTTTGGCGAAGAACAGGCAAGAAAGAAGGTTATTCGGTCAACCCAGAACTCGTACCTCGCCCAGACGACATCCTCTGCACCTGGCCGCACCTTTCGTCAAGCCCGGTCACACTCTACCATCCGTCTCCCTCTCACCCTCCTTACCACCGATAATCGCGAATACAATACCAATAACATCAACCTCTCCAGCTCTATCTACGCATCTGCTGCCGCCGCAGGCGCAGCAGATGACTTGGTTTGCTATATATCATAATGTAGAATATTAATGGAGTATCTGATTCACAGTCTTGGAAGCTCGCGACGTCTTCAAGAAAATGTTTGATATTTGTCTATAATCTCTTTGTTCATGTCGGAGCATCTTGAGCGCCCCTCTTTGTCCAATGACGGCTGTGGCAAGCTCGCTTATGCAGTTATGTCGTAAATCGTAGCTTCGCCTCGAAAACCGCCGGCGGATCTTCACTAATAACGCCGATACATGCAAAACCCAGACCCACGCTGCAAAGAAACACTCGCCGCGACAACAAAGCCCAAGATCAGGGTCTTCAGGCCTCACCTCTTACGATCGTACCAACGGCGCTCTTGACGAGCACCCACATAGGTCCCGCATTAACCTCCCTCCTCGCACTGGCCTTCCCCGGCGCATCACCCCCCTCACCGACTAATCCGCACTTCCTCTTCCACTCATCTTTCCAGCCGCGCTCAACGCTCTGCTGCTTCTCCTTAAGCAGCTGGCCCGCGCCCCTCTTCCCTTGCCTCCTGTACCCGCGCATAAACGCTGTCCACTCTTTCCTCTCCTTGACAAAGATGACAACCCCGTTCCCGGCGTCGATTGGTGCGCTGTCAGCTACGATGCGCGCTTCCCACGCGGACGACACGGGCTGGAATGTGAAACTGTCGGTGTGCAGGACGTAGTATCTTTTTCTCTTGCCGTACTTGCTGGCGGTCTGTGAGGAGGGCGTTATCCAGCGTGATGCGGAAGACCAGATCCCGTCTGCTACGGCTTCGTGGAGGAGCACCCGTGGGATGTAGTTCCGGCATGTGAGGATGAGCTTGTTGCGGAGTAGGGTCATGTTGATGTCTGGGTGGGCGGGGGCGATGTTTGGTGAGTACGCCAGCAGCGGTTTTGAAGCCCGAGTCGAGCGGGTGCTGGGTTTGGCGAGTGGTGCTGTGCTGTGTCCGCGTAGGACGGTTGTGAATGTGTGGGGGGCAGACATGGTCTGGGTCTGGACGGAGGCCATGGTGTGTGGATGTCTTTCGGTTGTGACTGTGCTTGCTTGTAGGGCTGCTTGCCGAAGAATTCGCTGGAAGAATGTGCAAGAGAGTGTCCGCGAGGATTATGAAGACTGCAAAATTAGAGACGCAAGGAAAGTGGGATGTCTCTGTCTTAAGAGTGCTCTCACACCAGCTGGATATGGGCTAGCTCCGCAGAAACATGCAAGTGATTTCAGGGCTACTGCTTCGGAAATCAGTCGGGCTGACATGTATCATTCGTCCAAACATGCACATGCTGTTACCCTGGCGGTCAATCATGTGGCAAGCATCCAGGGACTGGAAGGACGAGCGAGAATCGCCGAACCTCACCGCACTACAGAAGACCTCACCTCACCGCAAAGAAGTGTAGCCTCACTCTTGGGACGGGCACGACAAAGAAGACCGTCCTGATGCTCTTTGTAACTACACTATGTATTGACTGTTGGGAGAGGTGGTTTCACAGGTGCACGTTTCTTTGTTGTGCAGAACTCGTTCAAAGACGAGGCTGGTAAGGATCCCTCAAAAAAGAAGCTAGCATCACCGCCTGTCACCATTCTCCCGTGGTACCCACTTGAGGAGAAAAAGCTGGGGGAAAAGCTGTACGTCAACGCGAAAAAGACCGTTTAGGGCCTGAGCGAAGCCCCACCTTCGTCAAAGACTTCCGCAAGCCAACTCTGGGACGCTGTTATTGCTTGATGGGAAAACGCTCAAGAGCTTTGAGAGCGTCGACAATGATACTGTTTTAGGCGAGACAAGTCACTGCTTGTTGGTCGGAGACTTTGAGGGGACAGGGAAGTCGCCGCCATGCTTCCTTGGGACTTGGTCCGTTCAGACTGCGCGCAGACAACTGCAGTGTCGATGCAGCGGTCCAGCCCATCGAATGCTATGCAAAGGATCTGTGGGAACTTCAAGAGAGCGGTGTTTACAAATTCCACAGCATCTGTCAGCCCCAGGTGCGCGGGTGCGGTGCTCTGTTACTCCCTTCGCGTACCTTGCTGCTTGAGGTGGGGTGAACTGTGTGCGGCGGTTGGCGCTTCGAGGCTCTCATGTTGCAAGAATAGCTGACTAAAAGACATATTGTTGTGACCCTCGGAATTCTCCATATATCATGAGACGCTTGCCGAGTATTCCCCAATTTCTCCCCTGAAAATGGGATGCTACCACCTATAGCCATTTATTCCTGCTCCCTGAAAACGAGGCTGATGGCGCTCGTTCCGAAGAGGGGGTTCCGACATTCCGATCTAATTTAGGATTCAGCTAGCGCCCGTAGCTTGATGCCACCTTTGACATTTGGGCATTTGAACATCACCGATTTACTAGGCAAAGAGCCACTTGTCACTCCTTACCTTACGTCTTTTTCACTCGAGGCGAAGTTCTTGCGCATACAGGAGCGCACCACGCTCCTTACGACCAATTGACGCGATTCTACTACGCCTAACGCTCGACCACCACCCTTCAAGCAACCGGTTGCGCCTATCGATATCGAAGTCGACATGGTTACGTCCGTGAAGCGCACAGCTTCTGAGGCGAAAAAAGGGGCCAATGGACACTCACGTCGGCTATCGGATGCTGTTCACTCCATCGAGAAGAAGATTGAGGAGCAGGTGGACTTGGCCGCGCGCAACCCGGCCGAAGAGAAGAAGGGAGGCTACTTGCTCTTGATCATCTGTGTTGGTGGAATCTATGCCAGCTTGTAAGTACTGGACTACTGTTTAGGTAATAGCATGGAATTAGGAGCTGACTGTGAACCAGTCTGAGCTGGGCATATCTCCAGGAACGTCTGACGACTACCACACATGGCCCATTGAACGCGCGCTTCACGTACCCCGTCTTCCTCAACACAGTCCAGTCCGCATTCGCCGCCATCACGGGTCTCGTCTATCTCTTCTTCTCCGCTCCTCGTGACAACATCACCGGCGCACGCCGCGTTCCCGCCGTCTTTCCCACGAAGCAGATCCTATATCCGTTGTTCTTGATCGCAGTCACTTCGTCACTTGCATCGCCATTCGGCTACGCCAGTCTCAAGCATATCGACTATGTCACATTCACGTTGGCCAAGAGCTGCAAGCTGCTTCCAGTCATGGCCCTTCACATCACTCTCTTCCGAAAACGCTACCCACTCTACAAGTACGCAGTCATTATATGCGTTACTCTCGGCGTAGCGATGTTTACGCTTTACAACCCCTCCACGGCTAAGAAGGCGGCGAAGAAGAGCGTCAGCGCGGACGCCTCCAAGACGCTCGGTCTGTTCCTGCTCGGCATCAACCTGCTCTTCGATGGCCTCACAAACACAGTTCAAGACCAGATCTTTACCAGATTCAAGTTCAGCGGTCCTCAGATGATGTGCGCTATGAATATCATGGCCACTGCCCTCACGACCGGCTACCTCTTCGTCTCGCCCTACCTCGCCGGAACACCTCTCGGTTCCTACATCGGTCTTTCGCCTACGGGTAACGGCGAGCTCAGCGACGCGCTTGCTTTCGTCACCACATATCCATCTGTCGGTTGGGACGCCCTGGGGTTTGCGGCGTGTGGAGCTGTGGGACAAATTTTCATCTACACTACGCTTGCGCACTTCAGCTCGCTTCTTCTTGTGACAGTGACAGTCACCAGGAAGATGCTGACGATGCTGACGAGCGTTTTTTTGTTTGGACACACGGTTACGGGTATGCAGTGGGTGGGCGTTGGGCTGGTGTTCGGTGGTATCGGGGCTGAGGCTGGGTACGGACAGATCGAGAAGAAGAGGAAAGCGAAGGCGAAGGCGTTAGCAGAAGAGAAGCAGCAGTAAGGATCTTGATTTCAAACGATGCTCATAGATTAGAAGAATGTGCTGAATGGGTAGAATTGTCGCAAGGCTGAGGCAGCTGCATTAGTGACCTTAAGAACCCTACCTGCTTATCTCAGCCTTAGCTTACTTCGGTTTTAACAGAAACTGGACTATCGCTCTCCTATTGCGTATTGTTTTCATTCCCACACGGCACTCTTCTACTAAGTAATGAGTATATGACGCAGTCTCAACAGTGTGCGACAGGATTCGAATGCAGCCAAAAGCTGCAACAAGGCTACCTCGAACATCCGCCCTATCGATCGGACAACTGCGTACTGGCGCGCATCGGCTCTGAGTGACCCCAGACATCCGTTTCATTGATTACCTCGGCACTGTCAATTGGCAACCGCAGTACGTCATGAGGCTGATCAACGTTGACACCCGGCTACTGGAGGACTATGTCGGCAACAGCCGTCCCAATTATGCCATCCTATCACATACTCGGGAGGAAGAGGAGATGACCTACGCTCAGGACATCGGGGGCGAGTTCAAGCAGATGAAGGGCTTCGGTAAGATTAATATGACTTGCCGCATAGCCAAAGGGCGGGGCATATCGCATGTCTGAGTTGATACCTGCTGCATTGATAAGGGCAGTAGTGCGGAGCTGTCTGAAGCCATCAACTCGATGTTTCGGTGGTATCGTGGCGCGCTGGAGTGCTACGCGTATCTGTCAGATTTGCACTCTGGGGCGGATTGGAAAAAGGACTTCCCCCGATGCCGTTGGTGAGTGATCAATCATCTGCCCAAGACTTCATGCGGAGCAACACGCTGCCCATGGGTATATCAGCATGGTGCTTAAGATAGCGCAGGTTTACTCAAGGATGGACATTCCAGGAGCTGATTGCTCCTCGCTACCTCTCCTTCCTCGACTCGATATGGGATACGACGAGACGCGGAGACCATCGCAGCAGATCATATCTAGCTCCACTTCTGTCAAATAACCAATTTCGATGTGCGAATTCGTATCGACCCTTACAGTCATCGCTCCGTACGATCCAGCCGGTACTGCGTCGCTCGAAAGATGTCTTGGGCAGCAGATCGAACAACTACAAAATTGGAAGACATGGCGTACTTTTTGCTAGGTATCTTCGATGTCAATATGCCCCTGTTGTACGGCGAGGGCGAAAAGGCCTTCATTCGGCTACAGGAAGAGATAATGCGATCAGTGGCCGATTTGAGTATTCTCGCATGGAGTTATTCACCGCCGCTTTGCAGCACCAGCAATGACCACCTGCCCTTAACCGTCCACAACGGCACCGGGAAATACACCAAGCGCCTCACTGGGGTGTTGGCCACTTCCCCAGGATGCTTTCGGCAGTGCAGAAACCACACAACGATGGTCGAAAACGTTGCTCGAGAGTTTACAGTCACCAACGTCGGGATCAAATTACGTGCAAGATTGTATCTCGACGGTGTCAATCGAGTGCTCTTACTGCCACTCAATTGTACAACATCTGTTTCAGGGCCTGAGCTCGCACTACATCTGCTACACTTGGATCGGCAACGGTACATGAGGTTCGATCCTTCGAAGATATCTGCTTTCCGGCCTGAGCTTCTTGGCCCTGCTCGACCGACAGAAATTTATCTTCGTACTCTGGACGTCTACAGTACGGGAAGCTCGCAACTTGTAGCCACCGAAGTCACGCCCCGGCCGCACTTAATTCAAATTGAACCTCTTCTCTTCGATTCGGCAGTTTCCAAACCCTGGCCTGCAAGTTGGTATGATCGTACGGATCAAACTTTCTTCATCGGCCATGACCGCACGCAAGACATGTGTACCGTCAACATCTGGGTTTCTACTTCAGACGCTACTGGCTTGTGCGTACGCAGGATTTGGCATTCTCCCAGCCAAGAGATGCGAAACAGCCATGACAGAAATACAAGCACGTATGTACCGATGGCGTCCGGAGTCCGATCGTGTTTGTCTAGTGGCGCTCAAGTGCGAATTGGTACGATTCGAGTTGAGCAGGCCTGTGCTCATGCATCTCGTCGCAGGGACAGCATCGAGACTGGGCCAACCTGATCAAATGCCCTACAATACTCAGTATGACGTCCGCATTATCCGTGAGATATGTACTTGTTGTTTAGTGCAAAGCTGCTCAGTGAAGGAGTATCTTGTACTCACTCATCTATAGGTATCAAACGCAACACGAAGGTCATTTGCTCTCGTAGATATTCTCCGTTTGTTGGCATTCAGCTACAAACCGTAATTATCGTGCAATGAGAAAGAGAAGGCTATATAAGTCTGGATGAGTGAGCTTAAAGTCAAACGCATAACCACAGAGACTTCTCGGGGAAAATGCAGGAGCCGTTGGATACTCGATTCGACTAGGCTTCTAGGCCTGTTCGTAGAGTTGTGACACGGAGAAGGGTCCTCAAAACACGCCGGCAATTCGCCTGCTACGTCCTTGAGGTTGCTTCAGGACATACAATCATGAGTTGCACTGCCAAAACCCAAAAATGTGTAGCAAAGAAGGCCACCAGTGCGGTTAGCGATCGCCGGTAATTGCACGCTTGTCTACGAGCTCCTCTCCATCCCCACCTGTCAAGTTAAACCATGCTGCAAATAGATGGGTGCTGACCAATTAATTCATTGTGCAGGTGCCTTGCCGCTTGAATTGCCAACTTAGCAGTCTCTACAACGGATTTCACATGTAATGATCACAAGCAAAGAGCACAAACGAATTCAGTGATGTAATTCGAAGGCACATGGCATTCTGGAGAAGTATATACGAAAGATATAAAAGTATAGACGGAGAAGTTATTGACTTAAACCATCAAAACGGGTTTGCTCCGATAGTCCAGCTCAAGGAAGCGATGATGGTGTGGGTGAGATGCTTAGCAAGCAGCGCCGGAGCCGCTGGGGATGTTGGAGCACGCAGTGCTCTTGGTTCCGCTAGTGATGCTGTTGCCAGACCACTTCCAGTTCGAGCAAGAGCCCTTACCGCAGAGGATGTAGGTCTCAACACCCTTGGAGGCCATCGAACCAGTAACGCCGGAGACCTTGAGGTCGGTGATGGGGACACCGGTGGTGGGCTTGCCGGTGGGGGAGCCGTTCTGGTAATCCTGCTGGATGACGATACCGTATCTGGCAATGTTGGAGAGGGTGATGTCTTTGTAGGTAACGTTGGAGACGGAACCAGTGGCGCCAGAGATGGTCTTGATGCGTACACCGTTGTCAGAGTTGATAATGCTAGAGTTCTCAATGACTACGCCCTTGACGGTGTTGTCTGAGCGCCCACCGACAGAGCCAATGGACAGACCGTGACCACCAGAGCAGGTACCACCGACGAAGTGGATGTCGGTACCAGAATTGATGGCAAGGCAGTCGTCCTGGTTCTTGATGTTGGCGTTGGAGATGGTGATGCCGGTGGAGCTGCCGATGTCGAAAGCGTCAGTGTTGTGACCACCGTTAGTGACATCGCCGGCGGAGTTGTCAATGGTGATGTGGTCAAGAGTGAGGCCAGTGGCGCCGTCGATAGAGAAACCCTGGACAGGGGTATTCTTGATGTTCAAGTTGGAAATGGTGGACTGCTTCATGGAGTGAGCATAGAAGAACTTCGGCTTCGTTTTGCCGCCGTTGCTACCCTTGCCATCCCACCACTTAGCACCGTTGGCGTCGATGACGTGGCCGGAGGCACCCTTGATGGTGACCTTGGTACCGGAGACCGAGATAAGAGGGCCTTCCCACTCCTTGTAGCCGAAGCTGGTGGTACCCTGGAAGGTGACAGTGGTCCCGTCCTGGAGCTTGGTAAGATCAAGGGTGGTACCAGCAGGAACAGCGACGTTGTTCAGAACGATGGTAGTGCAAGAGCTCTTGCCCTTAATGGCGGAGGCAGCGTCCGAGAATGTGCAGCTGGCACGAGCATCCAGGCCCGTAGGAACAGCAGACACAAGCGCGCCAGCGCCAAGCAGGAGAGAAGCTTTGATGGCAACCATGTTGATGTTGGTGAATATAATGAGTGACAAAAGAAGCGAATGAACAAGAAGAAGCAAATGCAATGAATGACTGGTTGAGTGATGTTGAGAGGCGTGAGCCAGCGGTACTTATAGCAGGCCGCCATTGCATATATCGAAGCATCCAGGAAGTCTTCAGAAGCATACCTACCTAATGTCGAGTGGATCGGTAAGGCCGAAGCTTGTCGCTCTTGGCCAAGCTTGTCCCTATAGTAGATTAAGGGATGTTGTGGAAATGAGTGGCCCAAGCGAGTGGCGCTCATGTCGAGACTCTCGAGACTTGACATGTGGGGCTGCAGAAACCATCTCTCCACAGTCGGAAAATACTAGGTATGTGGGTCTTAACTTTGCAAGAAGACGTGCAAGGACTCTGCATGGCCTGAAACCTCGATGATGTGTTAAGAGTACAATGGTGGGAAATTTGACGCCACGCAGCCACATCTGTAGGATTAATTGGCACATTAGACAAGCTTTTCTCACGAAAGATGGTGTGTTGTGTCTACTCGAACAGGTAATGTGACCCTTGTCATGGCAATTTGCGGGAGTGATGGTGAAACGAAACGCCTGAAAATCATGGGTCCGGACGTGTGACGTGTGGAGTAGTTCCCAAACACCTGATGTTGGTGATTGACGGGCGCGACGAGGAAGGTCCCGGACTAAGTGCAGCTTTCTAATTGAAGGAAAATTTGTGCATTGATTAGGCTCAGATGAAGGATGACAGACGTCGCGACTCAGTGCAGGAAGCGAAAGCACATGGCGAACACACTAGCGGCACCCGGGCGCCGCTATCCGATCACCAGATTCTGCAAACCTGCATCAATGCTCATCCATCTAGATTTTCAACGATCTCGCCATCTAGCATCAGCCATCACTTTGAGCCGTTATTCAACTAATTTGCGATATGCAGTCTCCGCCACACGAGAAGGGCGACCACTTCGCCGGCGTGTGTTAGACCATCCTTACTCACTGAGACTTTACCCCCTCTGCCCCTTTGTTGCTGTAGCTTCGAAAGCCAGATCCTCTGTAAACCATGGCCAAGCTATCCAACTCCTCAGCAGCATCTCCGCGATTCGCAATATTCTTTGTTCGCCGAGTTCGAAGTTATTGTTCTAACGTCCAGAAATCATGAAAGGGTCAAGACGCGCGAAATATCAAGCCAGCCAGTCTGCACTCCGGAAGAGGTATATACTCTTCACGCGGAATATCACTGAATATTCGGCAGCCACACGTGGGTTATCCATTGCACAACACTCCTTATATTTTTTCAAAGCATCACCCAGAGTAGCTGACAATGACCCTACGGCAGGGAGTAAGCTTCGCTCGTCGACATGTCCTGTACCGGCAAGCTGAAAGCACGCCCTTTATACATAGCGGCGGTACTCGTACATCTGTTTAGTCGTCATAATATCCGCTTTCGTGTGCCGCGTCATCATACACGGCACGTTAATCGAAGATCGTCCGACGTATGATCCAGGCTGGTTGATCTCTGATCCAGTTGCGTGCGTATTCGCGCTCCGCATCGACCGGTGTTTGTGGCATCGTGTCCGTCCCAAGCGTCTGGTCGGCATCTTGGGAAGCCTTGTGCTACACGACCTTTATAAAACTGTGGGGACCGGCTTGAGAAGCAGAAGGCTGAAAATCAGGTTTGCCTCGGAGAGCGAGAGGAATGCTTGCAAGATTGTCTTAGGTCTAGTTGCAATTTCTAGTACTGACGCTACAGGGACCGTGCACATCGTGCACGGATTCACATCGTGCACGCGAACTCCATAACGTGCCAATTTCCTCAACACCATAACTTCACAACGGCATGGATTTAGAAGCTGCGCTTGAAGCCTGTGACAGAGCAGATGCAGCTGGTGAAATTTCTTATACCAAAATTGCTGACCAAAGCTTAGTGTCGCGATCTACGCTGTCGCAGCAGCACCAACGCGTATGCGCGTCGCGTGAAGAAGGCAACTCCACACGTCAAAAGCTCAACCCACAACAAGAGTATGAGCTTGTTAGTTATATAAATAAGCTTACAGAGCAAGGGCTACCACCTACAAGGCAAATGGTGCAAAACTTTGCGTCAGAAATGGCCCAACAGTACGTTGGAGATAGCTAGGTTACTAGGTTCCTGCACTGTCACCCCAATGAGCTCCTATACAAATGGACCTCCGCCATAGACGCCTCACGTCACAACGCCGACGATAGCGAAAAGTACTCATACTATTTTAACCTACTACGTTCCAAGATCAACCAATACTCTATCAAGCCACAGCACACGTACAATATAGATGAGAAGGGCCTAGCGATTGGATTGGTGAATAGGAGCAAAAGGGTGTTTAGTAAGGCAGCTTGGGAAGCCAGAGGCAAACGCCAAAGCTTGCAGGATGGCAATAGAGAGTGGGTAACAATTCTCGCAGCTATCTGCGCTGACAGTTCAACGTTGCCACCAGCCATCATATATGCAGGCCAGCCAAACAGTCTACAATCCTCCTGGATGGAGGACCTGGACGCAGGCAAAGACTCTATATACTCTACTGCAACGCCCTCTGGCTGGTCCAACAACAAGGTTGGTCTTGCCTGGCTTGAACAGGTGTTTGAGCGGGAAACTGCGAGTAAAACTCACAGTAGTTGGCGCCTACTCATACTTGACGGCCACAGCTCTCACATAACGATGGCTTTTATCGACTATTGTAGTCGCCACAAGATTCTACTACTTATCTATCCACCTCACAGTACCCAGACGTTGCAGCTGCTTGATGTGGGTTGCTTCTCACCTTTTGGCAACAACTACTCCAAAGAAGTCACTGAACAACTCCACCAGAGCCAGGCCTTGACTAGCATCAAAAAGCGTCATTTCTACAAGCTTTTCCAAGCCTCCTGGTACAAAATGTTCAACAGCAAGCTTGTGCTGGCTGCGTTCAAAGCCACGGGCATCTCACCACTAAACCCAGCTATTATACTTGACAGGTTTCAGAACAAGCCAAGCGAGCTTCCGCGAACTCCATCTCCATTACTTGACGTCAATAGGGTCGCGATAGAACAGTTTTGCAAGGCAATAGTGAAGGACTCTACAAGTTATGAGGCAAGGAAGCTGGTTTGCACGTTCAACTACTTAGCAGCTCGCAACGCCCTTCTGGAGGTAGAAAACAAAGGCCTCCACAACCAAATTGACACCCGGAAGACCTCTCGGAGGTACCACCAAGCCCTACTGTTACAGGCCTCCAAGTCCTATACTTCCAACGCGATGTTGTGGTCTCCAACAAAGGTGGATGAAGCCCAAGCTCAACTATGTCAAAATACCCGCCAACAGGCTGAGGAAGCTGCTGCAAAGGCTCGCAAAAAGGCAGAGGCAGCTGAGAAGAAGGTTCAAGATGAGCGGGAGAAGGAGCAGCGGAAGGTGGAACAAGCGAGGGCAAAGGAAGAGAAAGCCCTCAGGAAGGCTGCTGAGAAGGCCAAGAAACAACGAAAAAAACAAGAGAGCGACGCTGCCAAATCTATCCAACTATCCCAAACAGGCAAGCGCAAGGCCTCACAGAAGCCACCTACAGAACCTCCAGCCAAAAAACAGCGTGCGCGTGGCGCTACTCAGGTTGTAGTTGAGGCGTCACCTTCCCCAACACCTCCACCAATTACTACACGCAGCAGCCGCACCACGCGACCAAATAGAAAATGGGAGCAGGACAAGCATCATAGGTGTTAGTAGACTGTTACAACAAAAAAATCTCAATATAATAGCTTTTGTGTGTGGCTCTATAGTCTTATTTTTGTGGTTGCCAAAGGTGGTTTTCGCGTGCACGATGTGAATCCGTGCACGATGTGCACGGTCCCTGTATAGTGAACCCTGCTGCGCTTCAGGTGATCGCATTGGCTCGACAGACATGACGAATATTGCCAGCATATCGATTGCTCCATCGAAAGCTCTGTTAGCAAATAGCAAATGGTGAAAAGTATCCTCGTAGTTTGGAGTAGGAAAGTGAGTGATCAGGTCCCAGGGCATGAACGCAGCTGCCCACCTGCTCGGAGGCCTATTGGTAATCAGAACCTCAAGTCCTTATTTGTGACTGTATTGATACAAAGATCCAGGCTAATACTATACCGGAGAGCACATGTGTCCTGACAGTCATTCCGCACAGCTGCGATAACGTTTCCACACGATAAGCTGCGATCGATACTTCGTTTAGGATGGCGATGGCCACTCGTTAGGACATCTTTCTCGTCAGCTGCAATATGGAGCGCAATGGCCTGGAGGTCGTCGAGTGTATCTGACATCTGCACAAAGGTACTAATCGCATCGTCGCGCTTAGCGCACGCACTGCGGAAGTGGCGAAGAAAGTCTTCCCGGCATTTGTCCTTCTTCTTCTCGCGCGCGTGGCAGATTTGAGGACTCTCCTGAGGGAAGCAAATGTGTTCCCGGTTGGCTGCCGTTTAGGTCACGAGCTGCGGTGCCTCGCTTTGTCGTGCCGCGATGCCCACGCAAAGGGGTTATTGTCGGCCCATGCTTGCGTCTGGCGTTGAGGTTGCAACTTCGTCGGCGAGCTGATCGAAATGTCCATGTTGGACTACTTCGTAGGTGCTTGGCCCGGGATTCGTGATCGCGAAGACACTGAGCGACAAGTGGCGGTGCGGCTGGCGTCGGTACTCGAAGTTCGCGCGCTTGACGTTCGTGAATCGTTTGCTGAGGAGGTATTCAGCGAATCGCCCCCTAGACTACGTAGGGTTCGAGCTGACAGCATAGCATTACTGTCAGGTACGCACAGCTCTGTTGCCAATCAATAGTCAAGTCCAGAATCACGCTTACAGCAAACTGTACCCTCTAAAGCGGTTTTGCTTCTGCCAAACGCCCATAGGAGTCATCTGGCAATCATTTGTGTAGTACATACTACAAGACTGATTTAAGCTTTTCAGTGTATCCGGGACTGCGATGTAAGCTGGCAGTGGCACGACAAAGGGTTGGCTTTCAAGGTTGCAAGCGTTTTGTTCAATCCATTGGATCGAATCCAATTTTTTGACATCAATCTCGTACTGTAAGTCACTACAACGAAACGGTCTCTGTTGTGTGATCCGGCGGGAGTTAACATAAATAAGGAGCAGATTTATTGACCAGGATCGATGACGTACCCCGCCCGCATTGCCTATCAAGGACCCACTCTCCAAGAGCAGCAACACAATCCTGCAATCGACGCAGCACGAGCCCCATGACCATTAAAGCCACCACTCGCCTCAGCACATTGCCCGGGAAGTATCTGCCCAATTGGAAGATTTGTACAAGATCTTTAGCAACAATGGCACCCCCAGTACGGCCGCGTAGATTTGCGCCGCTCAATTTGGAAAAGAAGAGCGAAGGAGACAAGCGCCCTACTCTGAAGGGAATTGTGTTCGATGTCGATGGGACGCTGTGTCTCCCGCAGAATTACATGTTTGGTGAAATGCGGTACGTGTGTGCTCGTTCAGGGCGCAGCAGGCACTAACACACTGCAGTTCGGCTCTTTCCATTGACAAAGGCACCGACATCCTGGATCACATCTACTCACTGCCATACGCTGAACAGGAACAAGCTCAAGAGAAGGTTCGAGATATTGAACGCACCGCGATGAAGAAGCAGAAGCCACAGGCTGGTCTTGTGGAACTCATGGCGTATTTGGACTCAAGAGGGTTGAAGAAAGGCATCTGTACACGCAATTTTGATGCACCCGTTGAGCACCTCCTCACCACTTTTTTGCCTTCGTCAGAGTTCAGCCCCATCATCACACGCGAATTTCGTCCACCAAAGCCAGATCCTGCTGGTATCCTGCACATCGCAAAGCAGTGGATGCACAAAGACGGCGGTGAGAGTCTGATCATGGTGGGCGATTCCATCGACGACATGTCTGCTGGCTTTCGCGCTGGTGCCGCGACGGTATTGCTTGTCAACGACGTCAACAAGCACCTTGCCAAGCATCAACACACGGATCTTGTTGTGAAACAGTTGGATGACCTGATTGAGATTCTGGAGAACGGCTTCGAAGGGAGAGTCGAGTCTGATCAGGAGGACGTTGATCCCAAAGGGCTCGTCGAAGAGGCCACAAAGTAGAGCTGAGGAGAGTTTGTTACGATCGCCTTATACTTAAAGTTTGTCTAGACAATGCAGCTGTGTGTACATTGTTGACATGCAAGGAACGTCCCGACGAGACTTAACGTCGGTCTCCGAAGCAACACAGGTTCGACGCCCCTGCATGTTGCATTGGGCTGTGCTCGCTGACATCATTGCGCGAACACCAGCCACTACCGGTACTAGAGATCCCAACGCAACAACTTCGACGGGCCCTGGCCCTACGCGTCAATATCACCGCCAAGATTGCGTGCTTACTTGCGCCTGTCGATGGTGCAACCATTTTGTGGGGAGGGCTGGCTGCAAGCTTTGCTTTGTGCCCGCGCCCCGGCGCCAGCCCTTCGCGTTGCCAGTTGAGCCTCAGGCAACCCGTCGTTTCAAGCACCACCAAGCTCCCCAGGCATCCTCTGAAGTCGCTTTCTCAGTGATTTGTCTCGACAGCAACCGCGAACCGTAAGCTTCTCACACATGCAAATTCAATATGCTCATGATGGCATTGGAAACAAGCACCTCCTCTATCGGGCACCCCTACGTGTCTCGCCACAAGTTGACTGGAAAACCATCGTCAGGGGTACACCAATCACAGGCTACACCTGCGGCAAACTTTACCCACACGACCACGTCGCACGGCATCGCTTGGGTGCTGTAGTGAGATGATCGTCCCTTGCACGACGAGAGACCAGGTACCGTGAAACGTCCGTTCTTTTGGGCAGTTGCTTGCGTCTTCTTGATTCGGGGGCTTCGTTGTCTCAATCGGAACTCTCAGGTATATGCAAGCACTATATCTTCAACCCTCCCAGCGTTCTGCTCTTGTTAGGCACAGCCAGACTACGTTTCTATGAAATATTCACTCATTGCTGGCCTTCTGGCCGTTGCTGGTGCAAATGGCAAACCGGCTTCCCACATCGAAAGCGAGTCCGTCAACGTTGAGACTTTGCGCACAGTGCCCCAAGGATGGACTGCAGTCGGTACTCCAGTAGGCCATCGCAAGCTCCCCTTCCGCATTGCTGTCCGCTCGGTACGTTCACTTCTTGTTCTCGTACACAAATGAAGATGCATTCTGGCGATTCAGATCTTCACACGTGGGCAAAGTCGCACGAGATCCGCAGTTTGCTAACCTTTCCCAGGCCGACAGCGATATCCTCGAGCGAACATTAATGGAGGTCTCGGATCCAAGCCATGCCCGCTACGGCCAGCATCTCAAGCGTGATGAACTCAAGGCTCTCATCAAACCCCGTGCAGAGTCTAGCAAAGCTGTTCTCGGCTGGCTGGCAGAGTCAGGTGTCAGCTCTGAGGACATTAAGAACGATGGTGAGTGGATCACGTTCCACGCTCCTGTTGAGAGGGCCGAGTCAATGCTTGGTACTACCTTCAAGACTTACCAGAATCAAATTCGCCGAGATGTGAAGAGGGTTCGATCTCTGAGCTACTCCGTACCAAAGGCCATCAGGGACCATATCGATCTGATCGAGCCAACCGTTCGTTTTGGTCAGATCAAGGCAGAGCGCAGCAACGTCCTCACACAAGAAGCAGCCCCCTTTTCCGTTGCTGCTGTCAACGCCACATGCAACACCACCATCACCCCTGCTTGTCTCAAAGACTTGTATAACTTCGCCAACTACAAGATTGATCCTAAGGGTGCTGTCAAACTCGGTGTCAGCGGGTTTCTCGAACAGCTGGCTCGCTATACCGACTTGCAGCAGTTCGTTTCGACGTTTGCGCCGGCTGCTGGAAGCAACTTTACCTCCACTTCTGTAAATGGTATGTATAGTACCTGGTCAACAGTTGAACAGTGCTTACACCCACACCAGGCGGCACATCGGATCAGAACGCAACGGACGACAGCGTGGAGGCTAACCTTGATATTGAATACACAGTGGGATTAGTTGATCCCACCATCGAGACGATCTTCTACAGCACTGCCGGACGTGGCATCCTCGTTCCTGACCTGGATCAACCGAGCGAGGCTGACAACGCAAATGAGCCGTATCTTGATTTCTTTACCTATGTTGCTGGACTCCCTGACGACGAGCTTCCCCAAGTCCTTACTACATCCTATGGTGAGGATGAGCAAAGCGTACCTGCGACTTACGCTAAGAAGGTGTGCGACATCATCGGCCAGCTCGGCACTCGCGGTGTGTCCGTAATCTTCAGCAGTGGAGATACTGGCGTGGGATCAGCATGCCAGACCAACGATGGCAAGAACACAACCCGGTTCTTGCCCATATTCCCTGCCTCATGTCCTTATGTCACTTCAGTCGGCGGCACTTCCAAGATCGAACCAGAACGCGCCGTCAGCTTCTCCTCAGGCGGCTTCTCAGACCTTTGGGAGCGCCCAGCCTACCAAGATGCGGCTGTCGGCGTATACCTTGAGAAGCTTGGCAGCCAGTGGAAGGGCCTTTACAATCCTGCTGGACGCGGGTTCCCAGATGTCGCTGCTCAGGGTCAAGGCTTCCGTGTCGTTGACAAAGGCCGCCAGATCTCCGTTGGAGGTACTTCCGCATCAGCGCCTGTCTTTGCTTCCGTTGTCGCTCTCTTGAACAACGCCCGTCTTGCTGCTGGACAACCGTCTCTTGGCTTCCTGAACCCATGGATCTACAGCAAGGGCTACCAGGGCCTCACTGATATCAAGGATGGAGGTTCGACTGGATGCATCGGCAGATCCATCTACTCAGGTCTCAAGGCGCCTCTGGTGCCCTATGCGTCCTGGAACGCAACTGAGGGTTGGGACCCTGTAACAGGTTACGGTACTCCCGACTTTGAGAAACTGCTTGAACTCTCGCAGGGTCAGTCGAACAGCTCGTACAGCGTGCCTCCGTCATAGGAGCTGCACATGTCCGTAACAACCGTGTAGACTAGCGTAATAACTCCAATATGAACAAACCTCCATTTGCTGTTGCTTTGTCGTGGGATTCTGGTCATCAAAGCGGAGTGCAGAGGCGTGACTTTTGATCTGCGCGAATGCTGCCTCGCTCCATTAGTTCGTCTTTCGTACACCCTTCAGAGTTTTGTATACTTCACGAGGCTGCCTGATCAGCACATGGAGTTACCAAACTCTTCGCTGTCTCGTCTCCGATTGCCGGCCTACGAAAGCATCTCGCCGCTAAAATCCTGCGACCTTCTACATTCGGTTAGTACGCCTCAATTATCTACAGCAAGCATTGGCCAAGTAGCTTGAGCCGTCGCCCACTGTTGCCACGAACTAGGCACGCTCTTCTGGAAGTAGGTACCGAAGGCATTGATTATCGCTATTCCCGCTCCAGCCAGTCGCAACGCAGCGCACACACAAGTGACTCGCGTGACGAACATATCCGGCCTGGCTCATCGGCGGTTGACAGAGGTATTGCGCCGACGTCAAGGATATACCTAGAGAAAGTGGAGAGAGCGGCTCCAATGCGTGAGCTTGTCGATGGTGGCGTGTCTTGGTAAAGCTTTTTTCCCGCGATAAGCTGTAGGTCCGCGATGTTCCGCAAACGACTCGCTGTCGCTGTTCCTCCCGATCAAGGGCCTCCACAAAACGACGTTCAGCCTATCTTATCGACCTGACTGAGTCTGTGGTATCCGTCATAGCAACACTCTCGCAAGGAACAAGCAGATACAGGCTGGGGACCGATGACTTGGTGGCTGGACGACGTTTATGGAATACGACTACGGCCTGCCCAAAGAGGTATGAAGCTGATTGTTCTTGTCAAGCTACAACGATTTGTGCAGTACAACCGTGGATAAATGTCGCGTTATGGCAGGGAAGCACCGAAATGACATCGAGGCCTGAGCCCGGACCAAATTTGTACTTCAAGTCGAGCGTATCCGCGTCCTGGTCTTTAGCAGCTCCCTAGGCAAGCTCCGCGAACAGCCAACATGCAGCTCATTACCTCTCTTTTGGTCATTGGCGGCCTCGCAACCAGCGTTGCTGCACGAAACCCTGCAAGGTCTGTGGGCAAGAAGTTTGATTTTCCCAAGCCTCAGCGTCCTTCGCGCAACGTCCAGCACGCCAAGCGCCAGTCCACTGTGAACGAGACTACACCGCTCGTCACAGCTCCCGGTGCTAAGAGTAAGTGATCGACTCAATGCTCGCAACTTGGTCGTTAATGAGAGACAGAGTTCACTGTCAATGGTACTGCTGGTGCTATCCCCGACGTCGACTTCGACATTGGCGAATCGTACGCTGGCTTGTTGCCAATTTCAGCGAAGGCCAACGAAACTTCTGAGCTGTACTTCTGGTTTTTCCCTTCTGCAAACCCAGATGCCGATGAAATCACCATCTGGCTAAACGGTGGACCTGGTTGCTCGTCTCTCGAGGGTTTCTTGCAGGAGAACGGTCCTATCAGCTGGCAGTACGGCAGCGGGTCTCGTGCTGTCTACAACCCGTGGAACTGGGTAAACCTCACCAACATGATCTGGGTTGAGCAGCCAATTGGCACTGGTTTCACTCAGGGTACACCCACCGCCACCAGCCAGGAGGAGACTGCAGCACAATTCCTTGGCTTCTGGAAGAATTTCATGGAGACCTTCGGGCTTGTCGGCAAGAAGGTCTACATTGCAGGCGAATCTTACGCTGGAAGATTCGGTAATTTTCAATGCCTATGCCGTCCTGCGCGCTTCTGCTAACGTGTTCAAAGTCCCGTACATTTCAGATGCTATGCTCAACGAGAACAACACCGACTACTATAACGTTAAGGCCGCCATGATCTATGACCCCAGTGTTGCCGAAGACACTTTGCTCGAAGACATTCCCGCCGTCTCATTCGTTGACCGCTGGTCTGATCTTTTCAACCTCAACAAGACCTTCACGAAGGACATCCATGACCGCGCTGACAAGTGCGGCTACACTGAGTACATGGAGAAGTACCTGACCTTCCCCCCAGTCAGCAAGCTCCCTACCCCCGCGGAAAACGCCTCCAACCCCGAGTGCGATGTCTGGGGAGCCATCCTCGACGCTGTTACGTTGACCAACCCCTGCTTCGACATATACGCTGTCGCCACCACTTGCCCTCTACTCTGGGACGTGCTTGGCTTCCCCGGATCGTTCGACTACCTTCCTGCTGGCGAGGAAATCTACTTCAACCGCACTGCTGTGCAGAAGGCTATCAACGCGCCCATCCAGGAGTGGGCTGAGTGCTCCAACGGTGTTCTTGATACCGACACATCACCTCAGTCTAGCTGGGAGGTCATTCCTCGCATTACTGAGAAGCTCGACCGCTTTGTCATCGTTCACGGCGAGCTCGATTACATCCTTATGTACAATGGTACCCTAATGGCCATCCAGAACATGACCTGGGGTGGTATGCAGGGCTTCCAGGAGGCTCCCAAAGACGAGTTCTTCGTTCCTTACCACGATGACTTCAGCCTGACTAGCCTGAGTGCCAAGGGTGTCATGGGAACCACACACACCGAGCGCAAGCTCACCTGGGTCAGCCAGGCACTGTCCGGCCACATGGTCCCTCAGTACCAGCCCAGCAGCGCGTACAGGCAGCTTGAGTTCTTACTCGGCCGTATCCCCAGCTTGACATCTACTGAGCCGTTCACCACTCTCAGAGGTAATTCGACCGCGAAGAGAGACCTTGGTGTCATGCATGGCTACTAAACGTTGGTGTCTGTATAGCATAGATGATTTAACGGGTAATGTAATGCGTGCTGCACTATTGAATAACAAAAGGAGACAATCCATTTATGGAATTCTCTCAAATCTTCTGTGATCGGTGCAATTGAGGCTCCGTCTCGTCGTTCTTGATTTTCCGGAGCTACCGGTAAATGGACCCTGTCAGCCAAATCGGCAACCAGCCCGCGTCAAGCACCCCACGATGACACTCCGCCCTTTTCCCCGCCGCGCCTTTGCATGATCACAACCTCCCCATCATGACGTCCAGCAACAAATTACATCTGCGCCTACTCAGCAAACTTTCTTTTCCATCATGTCGACCATAGAGCTGCCATTGACGCGCGAGTCCATTGTCGCGGCGCACAAGCTCATCAAACCCCACATCCACACCACGCCGGTGCTCACCAACACCACGCTCAGCAACCTCGCATCCATACCACAGTCACCTGAGGCACTGAAAGGGACGCCATGGGAGGGCCAAGAGCCTGCGAGGCCGAAGATTAGGCTGTTCTTCAAGGCAGAGAACTTCCAGAAGATCGGCGCATTCAAGGTCCGTGGTGCTTTCCACGCAGTCCTGCGGCTGGTCGAGGAGAAGGGAATCGAGCAGGTGCGGAGGAAGGGCGTTGTCACACATAGCTCTGGTATGTCTGCTTTCTTGGTGCCCTACCTAGGTCCTTGTTGGTGCAGCCACATGTCCTCCTCTCATCTCCATCCAGACCTCAAGTATAACACAATGCTAACTCCTCTCCAAAGGCAACCACGCGCAAGCCCTCGCCCTCGCCGCCCGCACACTTTCCATCCCCGCTTACATCGTCATGCCCTCGATATCCACGCCCAGCAAAATCGCCGGCACCCGCGCCCAAGGCGCCATCATGCACTTCAGCGGCTCGACAGCCGCCGAGCGCGAGGCCGTCGTCGCAGATGTAATCAAAGACACAGGCGCGACGCTCATCCCGCCATACGACCATCCACACATCATGCTCGGGCAGGGCACCATGGCACTCGAGTTCTCGGCCGAGGTGGAGGATCTGCTGGCCGAGAAGCCGGAGCTGAGCGTGCACTACAAGTCATCTGTGGAGGGTACGAAAGGGCCATCTGGAGGGAGTTTGGATGCGCTCATCGCGCCCTGCGGGGGCGGCGGCATGCTCTCTGGCAACGCGATTTACTTCCACTCCAGCGCAACCCGTGTGTTCGGCGCCGAGCCGGAGTTCGAAGGCGCGGATGATGCGCGCCGAGGCGTCGACGCAGGCGAGCGCATCACGTCTGTCAAGACGCTTACCATCGCGGATGGTCTGCGGACGCCGCTTGGCCCACATACATGGAAAACCATTAGCGATAAGGAGTATGTGGCTGGCCTGTACGCTGTTACGGAGCAGCAGATCAAGGATGCACTGAGGCTTGTGCTGGAGCGTATGAAGTGCTTTGTTGAGCCGAGTGCGGTCGTTGGACTGGCGACTGTGCTATATAATGAGGAATTTAGGAAGATGGTCGAGAGGGAAGCTGGTGAGGAGGGTTGGGATATTGGGTTGATCTTCAGTGGTGGAAACACCACGATTGAGGCTATCGTTAAGATGTTCGGCGATGTCAGCGAGAGCAAGGCACAGAGGGAGAACGGCGTTGTTAGCTTCGATGGTAGGAAGGTTGCTGAGAATGTTGCTGGGTGATAGACTGTAGATGCTCAGTAATGGAAAGAACGTGTGTCGAGAGACCCATGATGCGTCGCTGTGATGGTTACGATTGGGACTGGAAACTATATCAAGAGGTGTATGGAGACGTGCTGTGAATGATACATTTCCTCAACCCCCGCCCAGCTGAATGTGCAGAGGGTACAACGCAGTGAAAGTTTGCATGTCCCCACCTCGATGTCCCGCAAGTGCTGTATAGTAAGATAGTGAGTTGGCTAAGCATCACATAAGTAAGAGAGATATGAAGGT
This sequence comes from Didymella exigua CBS 183.55, assembly GCF_010094145.1. Taxonomy (NCBI): domain Eukaryota; kingdom Fungi; phylum Ascomycota; class Dothideomycetes; order Pleosporales; family Didymellaceae; genus Didymella; species Didymella exigua. Next base: position 127,611 of record NW_022984811.1, read on the forward strand.
AGCGAGATTAAATCGTCGTATTCATGTTGCTGTACAACAACACGGAAAATCCTATCTAGTGCACACCAAAGCTTGTACACCAAAGCACACCCCCGATAGCCACGCCCCCCTCATTCGACCACAATAATCCTCTTCCTCACCTCCTGGTGCTCCTCCTTGACATCCCCAAAGAGGTCGCTCACGATCAGCTCAACCCGGGAGGCCTTCACCACGAACTTGACCTCCTCCAGGACTTGGAGGAACTGCTCGTCGGCCTTGTGCCACTGGTCATCGACACGTATGTGAAGATGCAGGAAGCGCAGGTTGCAGAAGCCGTAATCCCCCCTTGTTAGGAGGAGGAGGAAGTGCGCCGAGGGACAGAACGCCATCATCTGCGTCTTCGTGACGATTTTGCGCAGTGAGCGCCCGTGCTTGTCTGTGCGCGCGAGGTCGTGGAGAATTTGCGGGGTGAAGTAGTACGTCTCGAGAGCAATCTCGATGCACATTGAGCGCAAATGGTGGCGGAGGTGAGGAGCGGGAACCGGAGCGGGGATGGCGGTGAGGTAGTCGGTTGCGCCGTTGAACAACGGCTTGCTCTTGAAGGCGAAGTTGAAGTTCTCGTAGAATGCTCCCATGAAGAAGGATGCGAACAGGGGCGAGACATTACGAATCCTGTTGATTGCGTAGTGACGGTTGAGGATGTCGAAAGTTTTGAAGTCGATTGACGTGTGAAACCTTGACTTCGGAGGGAACATGGAGACCGCCAAGATCTCGAAGATTTGGAGAAGTAGCTCATCAGGGAGCCGTGAGAGTTGAGGGCCAAGCTGAGTGACCTCAGCTGGGATGATGACGAGTGGCATCGTGGCAGAGGTTGTGGTGACTGGCTGGGCGTTCATGTTGATGGTGATAGATAGCTGCAAGAGAAGTTTCCAAGTGGCTTGATCAAGAGAAGAAGAGAGGAGAATGGTCGATGGTTGAAGAAGCTGAGAAGCGGGCGGATTCGCTCTTTGTATACTGAGCCTCTGCAATCTCGCGCCTCCACCAACGAGCATGGTACTCTCATCGTGAGCTTGGAAGTAGGTTAGGAAAGTGGATGTTCGCCGTGCTGAGGCTTACAGACTGGTGAACGCTGGCTCTGATGCTGCCAAAGAAGTGCTATGATTCGTCGAGACATTCTGCGCGGAGGGCTGGAGAACGCAACAGCCCCTGTCGAGTGAATTCTGTGGTGCTGTCTAGCTCCCGGGCTGCAGCGATCGGGCTCCGATTGGTAAGGCTTCGACCGTGTCGTGACGCTAAGCGGAGCACGGTAATAGCTATCGTGAAGGGGCTCTTCATCTTCATCACTTCAGCGCCTGTAGCGCCTGTGAGAGGGCTAAGACCGTGCAATCGCGCTGTCGAGGGTCTCTGTTGGTTGGACAAGTGATTTCGCTACATTTGCATGCCGGGTGAGAGCCTGAGGTCGTCGCCGCAATAAGCGTCGAGCCCAGCAGCCCGGCAACACAGCACCGCAGCTCTGAGTAACGTCGTCGCTGACCATGTCGATCGACACGATGAGAGTTCATATGGCCTTAATGTAACAAAGTGATTACTGGTCGATATGTGAACCATTACCGCGATGTTGGTGGCGGGCTGTGCTAGGAAGAGATCTTGCGCAGAGGCTTTCCCGCATGTTTGATCAGTGCTATCGTCCTTGCGCTGGCCAGAGAGGGTCTCGAGCCGGCCACGTGGGTCTGGATGCTTGTAGGACTCCGTTCGTCCACACGGGAAGTAATATGCGCCTTCGTTGTTTCAGAATTTGCTGGAATCAGTGGACTTTCTCCATACATCACGCTCGCGATGAATAAGAACCAGGCGATGCAGGTAGTCTGCTGAGAGGTCGCGAGATGGTGGTCGTAGTATGGACGTCCATCCTTGGGGAGACAGACCTGGGCAGTGATCAGTATACATTCAAAAGTAGCGAGCTGGCACTGAGGCGGACATTAACGAGGCTGCTTGCTGGCAAGGGTCATAGGAGGGAGTTGAGCATTAATTTCAATTAGTATGGGATCAAGGACATGACTGCTATGTGACTACTGTGACAGCTGAGACAGCTGAGGTTGCTGAGGCTGCTAGAATGCTGGACTGCTAGAAGCTGTAAAGATCAGTGTGTTAGTATGAGGTGAGGTGAACGATTCGATCGTCTGCGAAGCTGCTGCGCTTGCTTGACTGCTCGATTTATCTGAGATGGTACATTCTGCAAGCTGCAAAGCCATGTGGAGACTTGAGCTGCTGAGCGTGCACATTTTTAGATAAAAGTGTTGTGTTAAGGTGACGGGAAGTCGCAGCGGATGAGAAGTTGTTTACCTCTCGACGGCCCGTGCGCCTCGGTTGCGGTTTCCCCGCAAGCGACATCGCCGAAGTCATCTTACCTGCGAGCGGCCCCAACCTTCCCATCTTCAATGAGCAGTTGAACAAAGGCATTGAGGATGCCATGACCAAGAGGTCTTACGACAGTATAGCAGCCTCGCCGTACGCAGCGCCTTCAGGCCGGCAAGCCTCTCATGATGCCGACGGCAATGGGAGTCACGAGGATGGTGAAGGGTCATCGCTGAAGAAGCCTCGGTCTTTTATGGCTACCTTGGTATATCAACTACCTTCGCAGCTAACAGTCGCGCCACTAACGCTGTCAGGCCTGCGATATCTGCCGATTCAGAAAGACACGATGTGACGAGGACCGGCCAAAATGTGGCTATTGCCGGACTATGAACCTGGAGTGCACTTATCAAGTCCCCCGAACGACCAAGAAGGACCAGTCGATGGCAGTAGCAATAAATGCAATCCGTCGCCTCGAATCCAAGATCGAGGATTTGACGGCCGTCGTGCAGGCTTCGAAAAGCGCACATGCAGCACCAACGCCGGCTGCAATGCAAGCCTTAGATCACCGTTCGCCGATCTCGACTGTCTCGCAGCCGAGCCCAAGGAACGATGCCCAAGGACCACTGGTACCACGCCATGATCGATTGAGTGTCCACGAATCGGCCATGTCACCGCAAGCTGCACCGACGCCTGGCAAGAGCCCATACATGGTACCTGATCCTCAAAGCAAGGTAGCGCTCTCTTTCAGTCAGCATCGAGTAGCAGTATGGCCTGCCGTCCAGCAGATTCTGCCATCAGAGTTCGTGGCAGCCTGCACAGCCCTACCGGAGGACTACGTCGCTGAGATTGAGAGTCAGCGGCCGGCCCTCCCAATCCACATTGATCGACCGATGAATACACATCCGGAGACTTGGCTGATGGATTTACCCCAATCTGTTGTAAAGGGCATCGCAGACGCTTACTTTGCTGTATTCCATCGTAACTCGCCTGTCCTGGACAAGTTTCACTTCTACTCGAGCACGCTGGGCTTGGCCTTAGAGACTGACTTCGGGCACGACATCGAGTCATGCCTAGTGCTGATAGTGCTTGCTCTGGGTTGTCTTGCGGTAAAAGCCCACGAGGAAGGAGACTTCGCCTTACCATCACGCTTTGGTTCACCCGAAGGTGGCTTCACCCGGCCAGACTGGTACGGACCGGTCCTGGACAGCCAGCCAGGCCTAGGGTTCTTCAACGAAGCTCGCAAACGCTTTGGTTTCCTCATGACACAGAACAGTTTGCAAGCAGGCCAGTACTACATGCTGTCGACATTGTATTATGCGCAGATCTTACGACCTATGGACTCCTGGACGACTGTGAACAGAGCTGCGCTGTGCTGTACAAGCATCCTGACCCGGACCGAAGCTATCGACTTCGATCAGTGGGAGGGAGACATGTTTAGTAGGCTGTTCTGGAACACGCTCATGTACGAGACGGTTATTACACAGGAGCTCGATACCCTGCCTCACAGTGGACTCCTCGAGTTCGAGCCTGACATACCGTTGCCGAAATTCACCCCGTGCCCCCGACCAAAGACATCCATCTCTGGCCTGATTACAGATGAAGACGAGTCATTGTTCAACTTCCACTTTCTCGCTCAGGCTGCACACAGAATCATCCTCACCCGAGTCAAGCAGAACATATATTACTATGCGGCGAAGGAAGCATTTCCAAACGCCAGCATCACTGCGGAAATGCACCACCAGCTTGAGCAATGGCGCGCAAATCTGCCGCCGTCGTTGCAATTCGTAGACAGTGAAAGCGCCGACAACTCGCCCAGCCCTGCGCATGTCATCGCGAAAGCCATGTTGCGTAGTCGCTACCTCGTCGCAAAATTTCACATCGGCCGGCCATTTTTGTACAAAGCATTGCATGCGCCTGAGTTCACTAATAATGCAGAATATCAAGAGGTGCGAGAAGGGCTTCGAGGCGGCATGTTTTGGCCGACCACAATGGGCCTCTGCACACAGATGCTATCGGCCTTGCCGATCAAGTTTGGCTGGTGCTGTCAGTGCTTCGGGCAGGTGCTACTATTCCACGCCGTTGCGCGATCGACAGACGTAAAGTTGAGAGAGACGTTACCAGAAGGCTGGCAGGAGTGGGTGACAATTATGATGGTGCTCATTGAGAAGTGCGCCAGGGAAAGCCCAGGTATCGCGAAGGACTTTGAGCTGCTCAGTATATTGTAAGGGTCGCTCGGTAGTTTGAACATCATGCACCACCACAGAATAAAATCAACGATGCACCCCTGAACGCAATTACCTTTGATTGTCCGGCGTGCTGAACTCTCGAAAATCTGCATTGCAAAGAGCATCTCTGACTGTGTCGAGCCTAGATCCCAGACCCTGCTGTGCTGGACGAGCGATCAGGGAACGCAAATACGACCGTGGCTTACTGCATGCAGCGCCGTTGTCGCAGAGGCGTGGGATCGTATCCAACAAGGGAAGCAGCGCGTTCTTGGAACGCGTTCCTGATTGAAACACATCTTTCACAGCGTGTTGCAGCGCGACACAACCAGTCGTCGGGGGTGATATGGCAGGCGTTTCAGGTGTTGTTGCGGAGGATTACGAGCGTCGATCACCACCCTGCTGCGCGAGTAAATTTAGCCCTATACGAGGGTGGACGGGCCAGGCATTCAGCCTTGATTACAGCGACAGCGTGCGAGTACCGTCATCGACAAGACGTGCACTGATAGATCGATGCTTGTGCGAGATCTGTAGATGCCTCACAATTAGATTCAGTGTTTGACTTGACACATTCAACCTCACGATGCGCTTCGTGGTGGCGGAACGATGGCACTTAGCGGCGTGATTGCGGCCGCCTTTCCCGTTCAATCAACGTCAACCTGTACCGTCATCGTGTTTACGGCAGATCCCTGTCGCTCTAAAGCACGAGGAAACGTTCAGGAGTGTGTGGCTTTGACACTTGTTGCGCTTGTTTGACTTCCAGCAACCCTTCGCTCTTTCCCTTTCCCTTCGCTGTACACACCTTCGTGCCGTTGCTTCTTCTGACAGCCCCACCGTTGCTTGCTCGCTGGTGCTGGAGATTCATCTGACGCCGCGCAAGCTGACGCAAGCCCTTCCCGTCACCTCCGCCGGTAACAAATTACAGCCTTAAGCGTGCAGAGACACCCTCGAGCCACGCCTGTCGTTCTTTCGCCCCGCATACAACCACTCCACACTTTGGTATGGGGGACTACTCGTACCACGCATTGGCGAACATGGGGCCCCAGGGCCGCTGGCGGCGCCCATTGTTGATCGCGATACCCGTTGTGCTGCTGTTTTTGATTTACAGCTCAAGCTTCAGTTACACACCGAGCAGTGCAGCACAAACACAGATAGAGTAGGTGGCCATCGCATCCTCAAGCTACTTGCGCTGACCATAGTGATCAGCTTCCCTACCTCGCACAATGCCTCGGTTGTCGAGGAGGACCCTTCGATGCCCGCCATAATAAAAGCCCTCTACGGCCCCATCCTGCACCCCGTCGACGCTGCGAACTTCACCGACGAGGACGGTGATGTATACCACCTGCACGGCAAGCCCAAGTTCACGCAGAAGCTGGGAAAGAAGGTGCTCATCCTGGACATCGACAGCAGGCCGCTCACTGGCAAGGGCCAGCTCATGGACAAAGACTTGAAGTGGAAGGGCATGCGACCCCTCTCTGCGGGCATGCTCAGTCATTATATGTTCGGTATGTAGGACACGGCTTAGTGTATAATGCAGGCACTGACACGGCGCAGCAAGCATCCATGGTTACGACTACAAGTTTATCCGCGCGCCAGACTACGCCGACCGCTGGGGCACCTGGGTCAAGGTCCCAATGATGAAGGAGGCGCTCAAGACACACGACTACATCGTCTTCATGGACTCGGATGTCATGTTCCACTACCCGCACCTGCCGCTCGAGTGGCTGCTCAACTATTGGAACATGACCGACGACACTCTCGCCATGATGTCCATCGACCCCAACGAGCCACAGAACTACGACGCTAAGGGTAACCGCTATCTCAATACCGGCTTCGTCATCGCCCGCCAGAGCAAGCGCACACAGGAGATGTACAAGGCATGGGCTGAGTGCCCATCTGAGACAAAGTACAAGGGCTGCGCAAGGTGGAAGCAAGACTGGGCACACGAACAGGCTGCATTCGGCAACTACCTGCGCTACGACTACGACCGACCTGACGACATTCGTGTGCTTCCCTGCGTCGAGGCAAACGGTGCACCAGAGGCCGAGAGTCGTGGCGGATGCAAGGGTATCTTCGTCAGGCACTTCTGGGTCGACAAGAACCTCGTGGCCAAGAACCTGGCAGACTCTGTCATGCAGTACTTCTTGCCCAGGCTGCATCAGCTCTACCTATCGACCGCGAGCGAGCACATCGTGGACGCCAAGGGCTTCAAGCTCGAAGGTGCAGAGCTGATTGAGCTCACAGACGAGGAGAAGGAGGCCAAAAAGAAGGAGGGCCAAAAGAATCAAAAGGACGAAGGCTATTAGGAAAGCCCTGTGCCTGAGCCTACCGACTATCCTTTCGGTCGCACAGATCTTGCGCCGGCAAGCTGGCAGCATTCGCAGCCATAAGACGACTTTGGACAGCGCCACAGAATTTCGCAACGGGACTCGGCAGACCGACTTTCATCAGCGCCTCCCTTCGATACCCCGGTGTCTCTAGAGTCTTTTCCTCCAAAACACCACGTATTACTGCGACCAATACCAGCATCAAATCTGGCATTGTGACGGCCGCACGAATGGCTTAGACCACGACACTTCCAGTCGACATTCGCATTTTGTCATCACCGTTTATTACCGAGCAAGCTCAGCTCAAGGCGTTTAATGAAGGCATTTCAATATTCTTACAGCACTCTGGCATGTTATAGACACCGGAAGATAGACATGGGAAGGCACGGCGATTGCTTCTGGTTACATACTCGACGCGCAAACAGCGAGCGTTCTGGCATATCATACAGTGTAGCAGCGTTGAAAGCGCAAATTCGAGTTGATCGACTTCAAGGCGTCACGCTATCTGAGTGAGATCCGCAAGAGTTTCTACCCACCCGCAGTCTATGGCTTGAGCTGAATCGCAAGCCAAAAGCGCGTCCTTCGTTCTTTCGAAGTACGTAACCTTGACAAGGTCATGGCCTGACGTAACGATCAATACACTCGTGCCGCCGAGAGACGACGGTCACTTACAGTTGTACAGTGTGAGCTCAACAAGCTCGCGATTACGTGTTTTGATTTTAGCGTCGGCCATGCCGATGCGGCTATGTTCCATAAACATCATATGGTAGAAGAGAGTGCTTCGCAAGCAGTCGTCGCCGTGCTGGAGAGCGCGCTCGAGCACTAGCATCTCGAGTTCTCAATCGTACGCGTAGTCAAGGGTGAATGGTCGCGCTGGAGGTTATGACAGCGATGGGCTCTTGTGGGTGGTGAGTGTAGGACGTCCCCACCACGTCAATCTTCTTGGGAGATTTGCAGTGCAGGGAAACATGTCTGGGTCGTCGAAGTACGTCTTCGCAAGGCGGTAGTCTGGCCGCACATCTTCACAAGCAAGTGAACGCTGGAAAATTGGAACACCCATATCTGTCCAGTGCGAGGTCGACTAGTTCGCGGTTTCGAGTGGCGATGATCGTGTCAATTTGAGTCATGTACCAGTTGCGAGGCCAAGGAAAGCGGCGTTGCATAGACCGTTCGTGGTACTGTGGATCGGCGCGCAGTTCGGAAATGTCTTCTTCGAGGGCGTGCTCGAGCACCAACACTTTCAGTTCGATTGGAAGGCGTGGCCAGGGGTGGAAGTTGTAGAACATGGTAGTGGTTGAGGTGGAATGAATGGGCGTGTGTGAGATTTGAGTGGATGGCGCAGGTGAGGAAGGCAGTGTCGGCAAATTCGAGGAAGGAAGGGAAGGTACGTCACTTGCTTCATCTACAGATCAGCCACCACGGTTCTGGCTCGATCTATCTGCACTCAAAGCGCATAGTTGTTCTCCGCTTTCGCCCTCAAAAACTCCCAGCATCCTAGGTACCTAATACCTGTAAACGCGAGATTGTACTCAGCGTCCGTTTAGGGCGCTCATCGCAGCAGTACCAAAGGTCTCCTCGCAAGCAGAAGTGGTGATACAGTGATGTACGACGGAGAGAATGAACATGATACTGAATCGCCCACTCCAGAACCAGCATCTTGACATGCAATCCTCCAAATTCATCCTCAATTCGCCTTCCTCTTTAAAACTACCCAGTACAAATGACGTTCCTGAAAATACAATTCTTGCCGCCATAATACGCGGTGGCAGTACACTGCTCAAGAGGGTGGTACATCCTCTTCATCTCGCTGTAATCTGAGGCAGTCAGAGCAAGCCGCCTGGCATGGCGCAAGTATGCTCACAGGTGATTCCGAGCGCTCGATCTTACCGACAAGACTCTGCGTAAATGGGTAGAAATCAGGGAGATGGCTCCTGCAGTCGCATGATGCCTTCACATCCAAGTTGTGCAGACAGGCGGACACTCCTGCAGATTCGACACAGGAGCTGACGGCGTGGGTGAGGACGAGGATCTTAAGTTAATTCGGCAGACGAGGCCATGGGTGGAACATCTTCTGGTGGTGGTGGTGCTGAGTGGGTGGGAAGTGGTGTTGATCAGCAGGACATGAGGTAAGAAGACAGGTACGCCACACGCTTGTACTCACTTGCATCACTTGAACTTTCATGTCAATAGCGCACAAGAATACACTCCATAAACACGATCTTTCCGCTCCGAAGTGAACATCGAGTAACGCTCATCGAACTTCACATTAAACGTTTGTGCTCAAAAATGTGTACGTTTCAGTGTCCCACACCCAACGGCACATAGGCGGTATCCCAACTACGCGAGGTAGGGCGGGACTTCCAGTCTGAGGGTCGATCTCCATCACCTGTTCGTTAAGCTTCCACACGAACTGCCACTTTGTCGCACTGTGCCTGCCGCGATGAGGTAGTCGGTAGTCGAACGTGTTGCATCTGTAGTCTGAGCATCTCATCAGCCTTAATCACTTACAGCGGGAGGGCTGCAAAACGCACACGTATCCAATGCGATCCTGACAAACTTGGCGTTGCGGGTGCTGATCAGCGCGTTGAGAGCGCCGAAACGGCTGGCTATGTTGAGATCGTGAGAACGGTTGGTGACCGGTTTGTCACTGCTTAGAGAGAAGGAGAGGATGTAATCTCGAAGTTCGGGGGGTAGCTGGGACCACAAATGAAACATAGCTGTGGTCGTTTGATGGATGAAGAGACGTTGAGAAATGTGGTAGGAGGTTTTGCGAGGTCAAGGTTTGCAGATACTTTCACCTACGGAAACGGAATCAGGAAATCAATTATAGATCTCATGTTCTGCAAATACAACGTCTTCTAGGATATCTCGCGTTCATCTAAGATGCCTCTATAGTAGCTGCTCACTGCAGTATAGCCACTTTGTTCCCGCTAGTTTGCCTTCCGGAAGATATCCTCGACCATAGCCCTAATCCTGCCAGCGCAAGCGCACTTTCGATAACTAAAAGGTCCCACCTGCATCTGCACCATGATATTTCTTGCCTTCAGTTTCGTCACGCTCTGTTGTGGGATATGTACCAGTGCTCTAGGCTGCTGGCACACGCACCGAAGAGGAAATCGCAGCTCGAAAACATCCCAGGGTCCAAAATCGAGCCGCCATTGATACATATCATACTAATGTAATTGTTGACCTCTCCTAGTGGTGAATAGTCCATTCTTGGGTGCAAAGAGAAGCTTCCATGGGTCGCTGGCGAGCAGCAAGAACATCCTAGCGTCAATATTATCGTGAATTATCCATGAGGAAGACTAGGCGTTGGATAGACTTACGGTACTGTGATGGAGGTAACCGTAAGTGAATATGAGTCTTCCCGATGAGTGGTCTAGTTGTAATGGCGAATTTGTTGCATGTGTAGTCCGGGACTACATTAGGTGCGAGACAGTCTTTGCGCCATGTAGACTTACATGATTCGAGCGAGAGAATCAATAGCTTGGAGTTATGCAAGCTGATGAACCTGTTGAGCGCTTACGAGTGCTCGTGATCGACTGGGACGTCAAAGTATGTGTAGTACTGTAGTACCTGGAGTTTGAGTTCGGTGGGTAAACGACGCCATGGGTGGAAGGTGGCGGCCGGCGTACAGTACCATGCGGCCATGGCACATGCGTGGAGGTAAAAGGTACGAAGATTGTGGCCACTGCGTTAGGTGAAGTGGAAGGAACGTCATGTGAGCAATTTCATCTAGGTAATGCGACAGGTGCTTCACTGCCAACACAATAAAGCAGGTAGCTACAATAGTCAACACCTGATGCTTCACGATTACCAAGTGGAGTAGAACATGCATGCCACTTCTCTGGTTAGTGTACTTGGCTCATTTCCATCGTGAAAGCGTGAGAGTTCCACCGCTGACAACCCTCTAGCAAAGTGTGACGAGTTCTCGATTGCGTGTATGAAGTCGCCAACTGAGATCGTATCCTCTTTAGAGCGATTTGTGTACTGCGCGAATGACGGGAATGGCGTGAGTCAGGACCATGCCCAGCACTTCCAGCTTGAGCTCAGTAGGCAAGCGGGACCCCATGCAAAATCCCGAACCCCGAATCTTGGAACTCCAAATCCTGACGGAGTAGATCCTTCAAGCACTCAAATCTGTTCTGTCGCCTGATAACACAGCCTGTAGCGCGCCCACCAGCCTCAATTCACAAGTTCCACTTCGACAGCCCTTCACCGTTGCCGTGACCAACACCTTTTTCGCGTTGATGCCGGTAGTCCCGCCGGCAAGAACCTCTATCAAATCGTTCTGGCTGTAGCACGTACACGCTGAAAAGACCGGATCCTGTCGCGCACCGAAGCGAGTCCAGACATCTGGCTCGTCCATGGCGTACTCGCCCGCGAGCCGTAGATCCAGAGTGAAAGTCCTCAGTGAAACGAAGTCGCGCTGCCAGCCAGCTCGAACAGCATCGTTGGGAACTTCACCTTCCTTGTGTTCGATCAGCGTGAGCATGAACGCCCATGGGTAGATCTGGCGGTTGAGGATGTTGGCGAGCTCATCGTATTGGTAGTGCGACACGGCTTGAGACAATGTTTCGCGAGGGAAGCATGTGGCCGTCCTGAACACCAGGTGCTGGATCTTCGGAGCTAGCTGAGCGTGCGGCCGAATAAGACGACAGCGAGGCCCGAATGTGGTGCGTAGGATGTGCGGAGCGATGAGAAATGTGTTGGACTTGTAGTCTAACAGGGGGTCAGCAGCCGCAGCAAGAGCGTCAGAGGACTAACTTGCAAGCATCGATTGCAAGCTGTGAGAGCTCCTTGTTTCGTGTGCTGATGAGAGGGCTCAAGTGCCGTACCCGGACGTTGTCAAGATGGGCAGAGTGCGCGATGGGGTCTGCCTGTGCTAACGCGTGCTGCAAGACCTTGAGTTTGAGCTCTGTAGGTAGTTGTAGCCATGGTTGGAACATGTTTGCAGATGACGTCGAGAGAGTGTGGGTTGTAGAGGTCGCCCGTTTTGTAGATGCCGAGGTGCACTGCTGTACTACGGCGCTGGGTGGCGGGCAGCTGCCTTCACCTGCACCAAAGCGGCGACCTGCACTAGTGCGCTTGAAGCCAGTGGATGTATGTATATACCCTTCTGGGAGGGTAAGAGATGGTCCGCTAGAATTGCCTCAGAAAAGGTCCTTCTTTCAGGGAGGTGTACTCGAGCTTGGATGTACTCAGTCGACGAAGAGTAAGGCTGATGGGCAATAACACCCTGGCAGTACAGTAAACTAGAATGTAAATATTCTGTTCCTGAAGATCGGCCTTTTCTGCAGAAGGGTAATTCCCAAGGCACTCAATGACGATTTAGCAATTTCTTGGTCTCGAAGTAAAGCTAACAGCGCAGTGGTCAATTTCGCGTCTAGATAGGCCGCTTCCAGCTGCACAGGTCTTGCCGCAGCTCGAACTCGTCCACCTCGTGGTGCGGACGATGCCGGTTCCTCTCGGCCTCGACCTTCATTTGGTGCGCCTGCTGTTCCAAGCTCCCTCTGCCGCGAAGATGCTGCTTCGGCGACGCTTCCTGCGCACTGCCCGGGCGCAGTGTATCCTGCGACTTGCGGAACAGCCGGCGACTCCCCTGCATATGCCTCTCGTCCCCGCTGACGGAAGCGCTGCTGTCGCCAATAGCGGTCGCTGTGAAGCGGATGCCGCCGCGCTGTGGTGAGTATGGCTTGGCGCGATCGCCCCAGCCGTCTCCGCCGGCGAAGATGTCTTCTATGCACTCGTCTGCCTTGAGCTCGCCCGGCTGGGCGGACCAGTACGCGGCGAGGGTGCGCCTGTACATGTCCTGCAGCTCGCTCGCATCTCTCGACTTGCTGGTCAGCGAGGGCGCCGCGCCGCTGTCCTCGAGCTCGGCCTGCTCGCCGGCCATGATGCCCGCAATGCCACTGAAAACCTGCGCCGTCTTCAGGGCGGGGGCGACAAAGTTCTTGTCGCCCTCGGTCTGGCGCATGTATATCCCGAGCTTGAGGGTGCTGTTGATCTTGCTGTTCTGCATGAGGTAGCGCCGCGTCACGCCTGGGTCGTCGCCGTCGGCCGCGGCGAACTCGCTCTGCTCGACGTACTCGGCGAGGTTGAGCCGGACAGTGCCCAGGGTGATGCGCTCGCCACGGCCCGAGTTGGAGTACTCCTGCACCACCTCGAACTCAATGTGGCTCTCCTGCAGCATCCCATTCTTGTCGACGGTGAGGCGCACGGGCAGGGTGATGCCGTAGTCGTACTGGACCTTGTGCTCCCTGATCGGACAGTTCTCCGTCTTGCCGCGATGCTCGGCGGCGGTCGAGTGCGGCAGGTGCCATTTCACGAACGACTTGCCCGACGTCAGCGGCACGTTGTTGAGGTCGACAATCTGCGGGCCATCAGCTCACGGTCGCGGGGAGAGGGCCGGAGCCGCTTACCCTCAGGTGCAGGTCGAACTTGGGCTGCGCGCAGGTCAGCCGGGGCCTCTCATGCCGTCTGCAGGCGCGCTCTTACACGGCGGTTCTTGGGCACTGGAATCGTGAGCGTTTGCGCCGCAAAGGCGACGGAGCGCAGCCGCAGCGTTGACATGGCTCACCAAAGGCCTGCATGGCGGCGGACAGGGCGGGCCTGCGCCGAACTTATGCAATCAGCTGGGCCAGCGGTGCTGAGCGTGTGACAGGGTTCCGCGACTGAGTTGCAGGAGCGACTGGAGCCGTGAGACTAAGCGTGAGTGTACGCACCCAGGCCCCGAAGCCACGCCGTCGACCGCCCGCTTCCGGCCTGCCGCTCCGCCACAAGGCACCAGCACAGTCAGCCCAAGACATAACATTCACTGCAATAATAGTAATGCCGCTCGATGCAGACGCCATTGCCGCCTGCGTCTTGCACGCGTTCGAGCAGCTGCCAGACAAGCGCAAGCCCCGTCCGCGCAACGACGGCTCGCGGGAATGGGTTCCTCTGAGCGGCATCGTCTTGGCAAGAGGTGACCCCACCAACATCCAAACAAGACTTGTGGCGCAGGCTTATCGTACAGCGAAGATGGCAAGCTCTCGTGCGTGTCCTTGGGGTACGTAGCGTCTGGATCCAGCCTTGCAGGCACGACCGTTTGCCAGGGTCCCCGCTCCCTCTGCTGCTTCTGCATGCGGGCTCCAGATGGCTCAATATTGCGTCTCCTCGAACTAGCGCTGATGCTTCTGGCAGGACTGGAATGAAGTGTCTACCCCATAACAAGCTTTCCTCGGCCAACGGCAACATCCTCCACGACTGGCATGCTGAAGTCGTTGCCATCCGCACATTCAACCGCTTCTTACTGGACGAGTGTTTGCGCATCTCGAGTGCCGACTCGCACTCGCACTCGTACTCGCACTCGGCCGTCATTCACCCACGTCCTGGCTTTGAAAGATCAGCCCAAGAACCTCAGCCTTTTGCCATCCGTGACGATGTACAGATCCTCATGTACTGCTCCGAAGCCCCCTGCGGTGACGCCAGCATGGAGCTGACCATGGATGCCCAGGTGGATGCAACGCCGTGGACGACTGCACCGCCGACCATCTTGCCTGAACTTGGATCAGACAGCGCAGGAGCACTCCGAGGCCGCTCCAACTTCTCCCTCCTCGGCGCTGTTCGCTGCAAGCCTTCCCGTCCAGATGCCCCACCCACACTCAGCAAGTCTTGCACAGATAAGCTCGCATTGAAGCAAGCAACATCGCTCCTCTCCTCCGTCACCTCAACAGTGATATCTCCGAGGAATGCGTACATCCATTCACTCGTCCTTCCAGACTCGCAATACGTGCCTGCTGCATGCGAGCGCGCTTTCTCCCGCTCGGGCCGACTACAAGGACTCACCGACGAGAGCATCCAGGGTTGGCGTGGAGGCTACAGATGGCAGCCATTCGACATCAAGCCAACCCAGAGGGACTTCATCTGGAGCCGACGAAGCATTGCAGTGCACGAAAAGGCCGTTGCCAGTAATCTTAGCGCAGTGTCCACGCCTTCGTGGCAAGAAACTCTGATTGGCGGCGTGTTACAAGGACGGAAACAGATGGACCCCAGGGGAGCAAGCAAGATCTGTCGGAGGAGTGTGTGGACGCTGGCGGCGCAAATTGCAAGCATCGTCAGTGCGCCAGCGGTACTCGAGGCGCTCACGAAGGCCACATATGGAGACATCAAGGCCAGCGAAGCTTTAGACGCGAGAAACAAGGTCAAGAAAGACATCCATGAAGACGGGCTGAGAGGATGGGTGCAGAACACGGGCGATTCAGACTTTGCCCTCTCCCCAACCTTCTCATAGCTCAACACCTAGATATCATCAAGATACTTCACAAGCCCTCGATCCCCCCGTCCTTTCCCTCCTTGAAAGCACCCCACGCGCCAACCCTCCCACCCCACCGATCCGCAACTACCTCGACCACACCCACCATCTCCACGCCCCTCCGCTTCCCCCTCTCCCTGCCCCCGGTATCTGCGTAGTACACTCTCGCGTCCATCTTCCGCCGCGGCAACATACCGACTAGCACGTGCGCATCCGCATACCTGCTCATGAGCCCCAACAGCGCCGGCACCGCCTTATTCGACGAGAAGACGCTCGGCGGTGGCGGCGGCTGGAGCCTGTACGCTTGCTGCGGCCCTAGTGCGGCGGTATCGGCTGCCTTTCGGCTGGGTGAAGGGGCGCGTGGCGTGGTGCAAGGGTTCAGCAGGATGGTGTGGAGGGCGTGGGTCTGTGTCAGGTTTGAGAGCGTGACGAGGAAGGTTGTTGCCAGCGTGTTGGCGGAGGTGGTGTCTTGTTTTAGCAGGGGCGTGAGGACGTGCGCGAGGTTGTCGATGAGGATCATTTTGAGGACTGGCGCGGTCGCGGGCGCGGGTGCGGATGAGGGCGTGGACTGTTGTGTGCTAGGAGTCGGTGGAGAGGATGCGTGATTTGAGGCTGGCTGCGGTACTGACGGGGCTGTGGGCGGTGCTGGAGCGTCGAACAGCATCTCGTCGTCCGAGTCTTCTAGGCCTTCCTCTTCGTCCTCGCTGTCCGCTACTTCCGTTCTCTCCAACCGCCGCGAGGGGACCTCTTCCCCGACGACCTCGGCCGCTGGAGCATTCTCCAACGCCATCTCCTGCTCTCCAAGTGCACCACACTCCCCCCTCGCCCCTCTCCCCTCCAGCTCACCCCTCAACTCTCCAACCGCCTCCCTCATCCCCACAAAGTCAAAAACCCGCAAAATCTTGACCCGATCCAGCGTCTTCGCCGCTACCTCTTGCACTCCGCTCGCCCCACCCCGCATCCCCGCGTTCTCAGGCTCCATCTGCAACCGCGCCACCACCATCCTATACAGCCCCACAACATCGAAATTCCCCGCCGTGTCAATGACCGCGATCGCGCTCGCCGGGTACCTGAGCAGCGCATCGACGAGAAGTGTTCTCGCGACAAGATCCCGCACACTGCTCTCGGCGCTGAGCGCGACGACGCTGCCGCCCTGGAAGGTGGCGCAGAGCGCGGCGTCGAGGCTGGGAACGTACGTCCTGAGGGTCTCCGGGGGCATGTGCGCATCGTCGAGGGTCAGCGCGTCGAGTATAGATTCCAGGGGTGAAGGGCCGAGGAGGGATGATGCGAGGTGTGGTTCGCCTGCGCGTGGTGGCGCGGGGGGTGTGTGTGGGGTGTGCACCGCGGCCATTGTTCCTCTCTTTTCATGAACGTCTGTCCAAGCCTTGTCTTGTCTTGTCTTATCTGGAGTGCTCAATCGCGCTGTCGAAGCGGCAGTCTGATATGCATCCTGGTTGACTGCTGTCTACACTGCACCCTACTAGCGCGCCCGATCAGGCAATCGCTCCAGTGAGCAGGGAACACGATGCCGCAGGCCGCAGGATCGTGGCTGGAGGTTCGGGATGCATCCGAGAGGGTGCGATCGGATGATCGTCGCCTAGCAGCGCGGTGTTGTGCTTGGCTTCCAGCGGAATCTTTGGGGTGTGGTGAGAAGTACCTAGGGTTCCAGTTTCAATGATGCCGGGCCGACCGCCGAGCGAAAGGGGGTCCGATGTGGCGTATCCGGGCAACGACGATTGATGCTTGGGCGAGACACGCCAATTGAGTTGATTCGAAAATTTTGGTGCATAGGTCATTGCTATTCGCGAGCACGTCAAAGGAGTGCGACTGCCAGATGCCATTGAAGGTTTTGATTGAGCTACAAACCCCTATCACGCCGTACCACATACGAATCGAGCTTGCTGTCTGCTCAATCATGCATTAAACGTTCGATGCTGAAAGCGCGAGGAAGAAACTGAAAGCCCCTTTTGGGATGCCTGCTATAGCCCAGAGGAATTGACCAATATACACGGGAGTAGTATCCAGACCCTTATCCCAATCCCAACTTCCCATACGCCCGATGTACATATGAGAAGATATGCGTGCCGTGAAGATGCGTGACAATGAAGGTAGAAGAATGTCGAGGCGACCCTGGTGAGTGGTTGCTGCTCGATGCCACTGAAGCGTTGCTGATCATCACGCTGCATTGGCATCTCCTCATTACCGTCTACGCCCACCCTTGATGCTCTTCATGCGGCCAAGGAAACCCGTAGGCTTCGACTCGCCCAACGAGCCTGTGCTTTCTGTAGTTATGGCACGTTGCAGGGGTACACGGGGAGGAGATCCGTCCTTGTAACCCGAATCCTTGGCCTGAAGTGCTGCGCCCTTGCTGTCATAGGCCTTGTTATACTCGTCGAAGAACGGGTTTAGCTCTGTAGCTTGGTTCTGGGCCAAGGGACCCGCGCTGTATGGACCCTGTGGGCTGGTTTGGCCGCCGTATCTGGCGTCGGGAGACTGAATTCGGGCTCCATCGCCATATTGACGTCTCGGCTGCGAGATGCCGCGGAAACGTTGAGCAATCGACTTCTTGCGTCCAAGACCATTAATCTCGTTCGCCCGCTTCTGCTCGAAGTCCTGCTCAACTGCAGTGCGGGATGCGGGTGCACCCTCGAGGAAAGTGGATGTGCCCAGTCCGTGTGTCTGCTCGCCATGAACGATGTCTTCGCGGCCCTTGGCACTGAACTCGGCTTCGGGGCGAAGTGGCTTGATGTCTGCAGCACCCCCAAAATCTGTGAAGCCCTCTGCGCCTCTGCCGTGGATCCTGTCAAGATCGATTTTCTGGTTTAGAGGACCCGAACCACCGAGCGAGTTGTTTGCAGACCCTGCAGGGAAAGCGTGCATGGGAGCACGCACATCCTTCTTGCGATTGCGGTGGGGCTGAACTGCATCGTAGGGTCCATCGTGGTGGATCATGCTGGGGCCGTAGATGCCGGTGACATCGAGCTTGTCAATCAGGTCGAGACCCTGAGGCTTGCGAACTTTCCGTGTGCTGCTCGACTTGCCATCCCGGTCCTTCTCCTCCCTTTCTCTGCGACGCTCACGGCGCCTGCGGTCTTCCTTCTCCTGAGCTGCCTTGTCAATGATGGAGGAGTCGGAGTTGCGGCGTGGACGGCGCTCTCGGCGCTCAGGGCTGTCTGGCATGCGGCGGCGCGCCTCTGGAGGGCCTCGGGGGCGAGGCGGCCCACGGGGAGCTCCTCGCTGCCTCTGCCTTTCCTCCTCGTCTGAGCGCGATGGGCGGTGGCCGGCGCGAGGGTCGGTGCCGCTGCGGCCGGGCTGAGGCCGCGGCGGTGGTGCACGTCGCTTATCCTCATCTTCAATTGTGAGGTTCTTCTGTACAAAGCATGGGTAATCAGCAAACGTGTTCACGAAGGACAGAACCCGGCCCATGGCGCGAGAGCAGACATCTTCGCCGACGGCAGCTGCGAGAGGGGGAACGTACAAAGAGCTCTTCGGCAGCGGAGCCGTTGCTGAAGGTGGCGTTCTTGGGCGACGCCTTCATGGTGGCCGACATGTCGATGTCCGTTTTGCGGGCCTCCTTGTTGAACTCGGCCTCGAAGGTGCTGAGGAAGGGATTGCGCGACATGGGCCTGCTGGCGGAGCTCGAGCGGTCCGACTGGTTTGCGGGCGAGGGGAAGCCAGGCGAGGTCGCTCTGTTGCGGAAGGGGTTGTTGGAGGACAGGTTGATGGAGAGGCCAGGCGATGGGCGTCGCTCTGCGAGATAAGGTCAGCAGGGCCCGGGAGCGCCATCAGCAAGCCCCCCGATTTCGTCACAGACTGCAGGCAGACTGGTGAAACGGGCGCCGATAGGGGAATTACCTGGCATTGACGGTTCCGCGAGCATGTTGCTGCCGTTGTTCAGAAACCCTGCAATATGTTGCAACGATGCCCAATCAAACACGGGAGGCCGGGCGTCTGCAGGCGACGGCTGGCTGACTGGCACTGGTGACGCGCAAACAATCGCAAATCCTGCTCCTGCGGATTGGTACGACTCGCAGGCACAGTCCTGGTGCACTGACACTCTGCTGTCGCAGCGCGAGCAACTCAGCAAATGCAGAAAGGGGCGGCGTAATAAGACTGGCGATACTGATGTTGGCGTGTCTCGCCCGGGAGATGGACGGGGTTTTGTTCGCCGCGGAAGGATGGCAAGCGGGGCGAGTTTAATGGCCGCGTTTGAGGGCTGCTGTTAGTCTTTGCCGCGCTTAGTGGATATGCAAGCAAGGCTGCGCTGTCAGGAGGGAGTGACAGCAACGTGGGAGAGCAGAGGGCGCCGAGGATTAGTGGGCAGGGCAGCGCGGCTTAAGAAAGGGAGGGCCTGGAAAATGGGAAATGGGAAATGGGAAATGGGAAATGGGAGATCGAGACAAGCGTTAGTGATGGGGCAGGTGGTCATGCTAAGGTAGTCGGTCCCTGGCTCGCCGCGAGCGTGGCTGCCGTTCAGTAGGCCTCTACAGGCGGCGTAGAGGCGAGCTGGACTGCAGCCAGCGCCGCTGATTCGCGCGTATGGTCACGAGTGAAGGCCAAAAGGGCCCAGCACGACGCCGTTCCGTGGAAACAGAGGCCCTGCGCTGCCGAGCTGCAGGGAGCTGTGGGGTTCGAGCTGCAGGGCGCTGAACTCGTTGTTGCTTGTTCTCAGCGCCCTCACAGACAAAGCACGAATCCCCCGAGGCTGCACTGAGGCTGCTGCAGCTTTCATCACAACGGACACGCACTCACCGAGCTGCTCCCAGCCAATTTTACCTGCACATCAGCGCCCCATCAGCAATCACCGCTGCTGCGCAACGCTGACCGCTGAATCGCTCAGACGCTCCATAAGGCTAGCTGCCGGCCACTCGCCAGTCCAACTGCGGCGTGCGGGGAACAAACTCAGGACCCTGAGCCTCAGCGCCGATCGGAACGTGCCTGTGCTCTGGCCGCACGCCGTGTGCCTGAAAAGCTGTCACAGGCCTCGCCAGCGCCCAACCCAAACTTCACCATGGCGACCCCAAACCCAGCTCACGAGAGTGCCGACGTGCCGCGAACCGGTGGTTACACGCGCTTCGAGCTCGAACTCGAGGTCCGTCCCCTATCCTCACAATGTCATGTGCCCCTGGTCTGTTTCAATTAACACGCCCTAGTTCGTGCAGTGTCTTGCGAATCCGGACTATCTTAATTTTCTGGCAACGCAGAAAATGTATGAGAAGCCCGAGTTCGTGGCCTACCTCGGCTACCTGCAGTACTTCAAGGAGTCCAAGTATGCAAAGTTCTTGCAGTGAGTCCGCCTCGACGACGCTTGATCTTCGAAGGAGCTGCTGACTGAAGATGTGTCTGCAGCCACCCTGGTCCTACGCTCCGTGCGCTAGAGCTACTGCAACAGGAGCGATTCCGCCGGGAGATTCTGCATCCTGGCCTCAGAGACAGACTCACCGTCGATGGCCAAAGGAGTGCGATGCCTGGCCAGCTAGATTGATGACGAGGCACCAAGAATGCATTCTTCGACAGCCAAGGCTCAACGCCCAGAGCTCGACGACTCTCAGTACCTAGGGGCCTGCACAAGGCACTTTTTATTATGCTTCCAGCTTGCACGGAAACTATATTCGCGTGATGAGTCTATTGCAAGAAAGGCAGGTCTCACGATTCGGAAGTGGCCCAGATCCATTACGGCAAAATTGCCGTTGAAGAGCACAGTGCTCATGCGGTGCGCGGTTCAGTCACAGAGGCGCAATTGCTGCCCAGACTCTGGTTTGCGTTGGCTGCTCTTGAGCGATAATTGAACTTGGCGAACGACTCTCCAAGAGACAAATAGAGTGCTTGCACGCGTCGATCTTGGTGTCACGGCAGCCGATGCGGCTCAATAACCATTCCGTACTCGATTGTGCAAATGTCACGCTGTGTTCAGCTCAAAGTATTGTCAATACTAATATTATCCACATCACAATTCTGGCGGCTGATAACAGGATGGACAGAGATGAGCACTCAGACCTATGTCGTTTGTATGGTCCAATGCACGTGAGCAGTGATTATTGTTCGATGTGGGGCACCATGGATGACGATGCGCAAGCTACTGTACCATCAGGGTACTTGCTGCCCCTCAACCCACAAACTGCGTTTTACGAGTGCCCTCCGTTATGAGACCTGTCGCCGAAGCCGAGTGCGTATGCTGTAAGCTTCGTACCTGCATTTCACCCTAACGCGCGACAGGAAGCACTGGCGTCAGCTTGACGACTTCCATTCTCTCACCAATCTCAAGATCCATGTCTCTTCGCACACAGAGCCTCAGATAACTGCTGGACTTCGGTCAGTATGCTGGAAGGTGCGCGAACTTCTAAGATCGCGCAGGCTTCGAAGCTAACCACAATGCTAGATCTTCCTCCTCTTCAAGACACTCGATCGCTCGTCATGGCCACACCACCTCGCCGAGTCGCGCAGAACCTACGACTCGCTGCGCACACATTACCTGCGCGCCATCGAACATCCCGATGAGCTCGAATCGTCGGTAGATCCTCTGAGCGATAATGACGAGGTACTTCCATCCTCAACTCGGCCCCAATACCTGAGTACAACGAGTGTTGACCTGTACTAAGTCTTGAAAGTCCCCATGGTCAGCCCTCCGAGCAGATGAGGCCCTACGCGCCGAGATCTTCCAGGACATCGAACGATGCATGCCGGACAACGTTTACTTCCGCCAGCCTGCGACGCAGAATATGATGCTGGATATACTGTTCGTCTGGTGTAAGATGCACCCGAGCATTGGCTACAGACAAGGTATGCATGAGGTCTTAGCGCCGTTGCTCTGGGTTGTAGAGAGAGACGCCGTAGATGTCAGCCCGGAGAGCTCTGTCGATTCCACACTGGCAGATATGCTCGACTCGACACATATTGAACACGACACGCACACACTGTTTGGCCTGATCATGCAGACAGCGAAGTCATTCTTCTCACCCGCAGACCCAAAGTCGAACTCTAATGAGACTCCTATGCTTGCTCGGAGCTCAAGGATCTTCGACACATACTTACCGAAGGCCGACCCTGAGCTCCATGCACATTTGACGAAGCTGGACATCGTACCCCAAATTTTCCTTCTGTAAGTCTTCTGCACTTCCTTGATCGCCAGTCTGACAATTTTCAGACGCTGGATCCGACTTCTCTTTGGTCGAGAGTTTGACCTTGATGCTGTCTTCGACTTGTGGGATGCTCTTTTTGCTATCGATTCCTCACTAGAGCTCGTCGACATGATATCGATAGCAATGTTGCTTCGAATCCGCTGGGAACTCATCGCGGCAGAAACCAATGAGGCATTTGCGCTACTATTACGATACCCACAGCCAAGTGCGCCAGCGTATACATTGATCAAAGATGCGTTATACCTACGCGATCACCTAACCCCCCAGGGTGGTGCTGAGATCATCACACGTTATGGTAAGCAAGCACCGTCGGTTGAGGCCGAACCAGCTGCTAGTTCCCGTGCCCCTTCGCCCGTGCTATCGTTCGCTTCAAGTCGCGCAAGACAAAGAGTGGGCTCTCCGAAAAGCTTCCTCGGCCCACAGGGGGCTGGACTGGAAGCAGTACTGCAAGGTGCCGCTAAGAACGTGCTGGAGAAAGGCTCACAGTGGGGAGTTGGGAAAGCACTCCGGGACGCTGTAGGTGAAGTGCGAAAGAATGTTGAGGCCTATCAAAATGGTGTGCCCTCAGGACAAACCACGCCAAGGTCTGGAGGGAGAGAGTTCCGAACACCCAATCTGTTAGATTCAGCCGTACCTGGTCAACGACCCGTACTCAACCGAACGAACTCTGCCAATATTCTGAAAAGGATTGCGGACCTAGAGAGGCGGAATAAAAATCTGGGCAAGATGCTCGAGAGTGCCGTCGCCGAACTGTGGGAACATCATCGAAAGCAGACGGAAAGTCACAAGACCAAAGACAAAGAAAACAGCAGCAAGGAAGCTATGGAAACACTCAGTCTTGCCATTGCAAAGGTACAGTTTGTTCAGGTCTATCTCGAAGACTCGTCGATACCACTACCCATGGATGAGTCTACCGATCAGGCGGCGACAGCGAACGCCGAAGCAAGTCTAGCACCTCCCTCGCCGTTACCGATTGAGACGACGATAGTCGCACCGCCGACAGATAGCCCTACTGCTTACACGCCGGCGCCTACAGCTACGGACGCACCGCAACAACCTCCAATAATTGCTTCGCAGCCCGCCTCTCCACCTCCTAAGCCGTATGTATCAAAACCCCCAGCTACCTCACGCCTGGCCCAACGTTCGCGCCCGCAGCTAACATCCTCGAACTTCTCGTGGATGTTGGGGGAAGAATCGGCATCATCAAACTTTGCCTCGGGCGCGGCGCATTCTACCTTTGCCTCGGATGAAAAGCGACGTATGAAAGGGAAAGGGTTCCTGTTCGGCGATGAAGACGAGGACGACAACAGCTCAAAGGAAACTAAGGCAAAGAGAGGGAGTTTCAGTGGGAAGGGAACATCGAAAGTGGCCAAGACCAGAGGCAAGCATATACCAGAGATCGAGGTCGAAGAGGAGATTATCGACTTGGAAGATGTTGGCAAAAGAGGCGTCATCTAGGCTGGCGTCCCGATATTCCACGCCACGTCACATCACGCAACATCCAGACTCTGGGACCTCAGCCTTCATTGGTGTCCACAGGAAGGTTCAACCGCAGCATCATATCTCGCCACGCCTGGCGCCCTATGACCTACTTCGCATACAGAGGCTGCCCACTATATGCACTCATGCCCAAGTGCGGCTTAGCTCCCGTTACCCTGCATACAGTCCCACGAAACTTGCTCTAGCCCACACACCCATGGCCTCAGAACAACGCCAAACGACAGCCTATTCGTTTTCCGCTCAATAGCCGTAAACTTAGCACCCGCTGGCGCTATACAGGCAAGAGCGGCTATCGGCGTGTTGAGTGCCAAATGCGGACTCAACGCGGTCTTCGCCCTTCGCCCGTGCTCTTATAAGCCCCGCAGTGCCCCTCCACGACTCTTTCTCTCGCAAACGTCTACAAACACCCACCACAACACTTCCAACCCTTACCCAACCCCAAACTACACTTCCTCAACATGCCTGGCTGCGGAACTGCTGGTTGCACTTGCGCCGACTGCGGCTGCACTCAGGGTGCCTGCAACTGCGGCAAATGTAAGTCTCACCAGAGTCCAGGATAGATAGCTTTACGGCCAGATGATTGACACATTCCAGAAACTCCCGGCCTCACCTGCCGATATGACAACATCGCCTTCCACTCATGTCACCAAGGTCATCTGATGGCGTAAGGCCTCAGCATCACGTGGATCGGATCAGCACCTAAGCACGAAGACCATATACCAATCAATCATTCATTACAAACAATATCACCCACTGCCCCCCTCCCCCTCACACGTGCATGTAACTTTGGGATGAAGCTCTTATCATAAGAATGCATTACTACTGCCCAGTCCTACCCTTACCTCTTCTATCGTCTCCCACTCATAAGCTCCATCAGCCCCTTCGCCGCATTCCCCGCATTTCCCTGGACACTGCTACTCTCCCTGTACGACTGCTCCTTCAGCCGTGCCAGCCGCTCATGCTTGCTCTCCCCACCCCGCACGGGACTCATCATCGCCGCAGGACTCACGCTCTGCACCGGCGGCGAGCTGCCCACCTCGTACCCTTCCACAACGCGCGACTCTATGCCTGTGCTCTGATTCGGTGGCGCGAAGCTCACGGGAGGCTGCCCAAGGGCCCCGATCGGCCGGAAGGGGTCGAGGTTCGCTTTCACGAAGACCGGGGCGCGCGTGGGCGAGGAGATGGTTATATTCGGCACGCGTTGCGCTGGTGTCGCCATCGTGGCAGTCATATGCTCGGCGGACGCGGTGTAGGCGGCGGTAGACGCGGATGTGCGCAGCGCGTCGGGCGACGAGGAGAGCTCGTAGTCGGACAGGACTTCACGCGAGGGCTTGGAGACTTGGTTTGTGCGGACCTTGTATTTCGCAAAGGTGAGACGCGTGCGCAGGAGCTGCGCGCGCGACTTGGGTGCTGGGGCGCTTGATGGGGTTTTGGGCGCCGGCGCGGGGATTGCGGTCCCGTATTCGCTCTGTTGGGAGGCGCAGAGACCGTAGTCGAGGAACTCGGAGAACGACTTCTGCGAGTCGGGAAAGGGCTGCGATTGCGGCTCGGGGGGAGGTGGTGAAGGTGTGGGTGTTGCGCGCTCGGTGGGAGAACCGGGATCGGCGAGACCTACGGGATTGTTGGACTGTACAGGAATTATTAGTGCTGCGTAGACGCGTTCATAGCGGGACACGCACTGTGTGACGCTGCACTGCGGCGGTGGTGAGCTGGGCAATCGCGTCGTGTTGGGGGGTGTCGCGCTCGAATGCGACCATCTTCGCGGTAGGAACCTTCTCCGCGTCGTCCACTTCGGTGATGCTTCTCTTCCTTCCGTGGGGGAACGCGTCAGTCCTTATAACGTTTTCCTTGCCGGCGAGGGCTCGTGCAGTTGGGGCGGTGGCTTGCAGCTGCTTCAGTGGGCTTTGTGCTCGAGCGAGTTCAGACTCGAGATGCTTAGGCTTCGAGGGCGAATTCATGGCTTTGGGAGGCAAGTCACCTAAGACGCGTCGCGAGGGAGTTCCCGGGCGGCTATGCTGAGTAGCCATACCCAAAATAAGCTGTTATTGATTTGTTATGATCCTCTTGAGTGTTTGCTGTCTCAGGACGCGCGGGACGAGCAGTGAAGCGCGCCGAGGTTATGTTGATCAACAAGTATGAATGGATCCGAGATTGATGTCTTGCCTCCAAGTTTGAGACGGATAAGAAGAGGGACAGACTCCTACGAGACTGAGAATAGAATGGTGTGGTAGAGGATAGTCGCGTTGAGGCTGGGAGTGCTAGACCACTGACGCCAGTCGCGTTCAAGGTGCCCCACTTCCATCCACTTGTCTCCAGCCCGTTCGCGCTCGCGCGCGCTTCTTGCCGATACAACGCCTCTTGCTCATAGGCAACCCCGTTTCTACAGCCTTGACAATGCTGCCGCAACCCATATCGGACGCTTGCACCAGGCTGCAATTGCAGTCTGTAACCTGTCCGTCACTCAGATTTGCTGATCATCGAAAGTCTCCCTGCGGAGCTATTTCAACCGCTTAGAAGGACACGCCTTGCTCGGCTGCAAGGTTGCACCGTGGACATAGGCTGCCAATTCGCAATACTACTCCCTCCCTGTCTCAATTCCATCTGACCATACTATCAACAATCGCAGAGACGTAAAAGCGTGATCACGGCAATGCTCGCTGGGACGCTCTTGCCGACTTCCAGAGGCCTTGTTTGCATACGTCACTTGTGGAACATCAACACCAACATTCCTAATCTGTTGCACCTCATTGCGATCGACTGAGCAAGACATCTACCCCCTAGCACCTATTTTTGTTTGAGATACGTGAGCACACAAGCTGCATTCCGCGCACACCCTGCTATTCATTCCTTCGAAATCCTACACCCACACAAACGCGACCATGAATGGCTTCTTGCAGAAAGCTAAGGCTGAGTGGAAAGACTTCTCACAGAAAGACTCTCGACCTGGGCAAGACCAGCACCATGGCCACCAGCCTCATGGTCCACCAGGTCACGGTCCGCCTACCGGACACCATGATCACGGATGCATCAAAGACCCTACAGATCTGGATATCCTGCGATACCGCTACCATCACGGAACCAATCTTGGCTCCGTGTATGTAATCGAAAAGTGGCTGCAGTCGTCTCGATTTCCTGAGAATGCTGAAGGATCCAGCGAGCTTGCTGCAGTCAAAGCTTGGGTCGACCGAGAAGGCATAGAGTGCGCCAGACAAAAGTTCGAACAACACTGGTCCAGCATCGTGACAGATGCAGCAATCGGGTGGTTGGTAAACGAGGCGAAGTGCACCACGATCCGCCTGCCTATTGGCTACTACGACTTACCCGGCCCTGACTTTACGCGCGGTACACCTTTTGAGCAATACGCCCAGGTGTATTGTGGAGCATGGGACAGCATTCGGACCCTCATCCAGCGCTTGCGCAAGCGCTCGATTGGAGTGCTGCTCGACCTTCACGCACTTCCAGGTGGTGCAAACGCACAAGAGCACTCTGGCACAAACAGTGGCCGCGCTGAGTTCTGGCACTCTGATTTCAATCGCGCCCTCGGAATCCGCTGCGCACAGTTCATCGCCCATGAAGCTAGAAACGGACTTGACATAGCCGGTATTCAGCTCGTCAACGAAGCAGATTGGGAGTCGCATCGCATGTACGAGTGGTATGATGAGGCTGCCGGTGCCGTTTCTGCGATCGATCCGAGCATCCCTATCATCATCTCCGATGGATGGAATTTGGAAAAAGCTGTTGAGTACTCGCTTCGGACGAACTCTGTCTACACCGATCGTGCCAAGACTCCAGTTGTTGTCGACACACACTTCTATTGGGCATTCACGGACCTCGATAAGCAAAAGTCACCTCAGCAGATTATCCAGGAAGTCGGTACTAAGTTGGGTGAGCTTGACGGCAAAGAAGGCTCAGTCATCGACCGGGGTGCTGTGCAGACCATCGTTGGAGAGTATTCCTGTGTCTTGACCGAAGATTCTTGGGCCAGAAGCGACGGAGTGCCAAAGGAAGAGCTTGTGAAGCAGTTCGGTGAAGCGCAGAGTCGACGATACCAACAGCGTGCTGGTGGAAGCTACTTCTGGACCTGGAAAATGGACTGGATGCCCGGCGGTGAGTGGGGCTTCAAAGCTCAAACTGATGCAAAGAACATTGTGCCTCCCCAACACGCCACACTGCACCCTGACGAGAAAGTGGCGCGCTTGGATAGAGCAAGGTCTGAGCAGGACGGACGCAAGCAACAGGCTTTCCAAGAACACGTTAACTACTGGAACCAAGCCGATCCGAACGGTACATATGAGCACGAGAAGTACGAGTATGGCTGGCACATCGGCTACTCTGACGCATTGGCCTTCTTCGCAGGGTGCGGTTCGCACGGTGACAGAATTGGCATGCTGGAATTATGGGTGCTCAAGAGGATCAGAGAAAGCGGTTATCGGGGTGGCTTCACGTGGTTGTTCGAACAAGGAATCCGTAAAGGCGTCATCGACTTCTATAATGCGGCAGGTATTTGATGCTCGGCCTTTTGATAAGCCCTTTACGTTTTTGCTTGGGCCCACCATCTCCAAGACGACCGAATCAAATTCTTTGCCTGGAATGTACATGAAATGACCTCAACACGTGTGTCGCTAGGCACAAAGTGAACCCTCGAAAATCAACAGTCTTCGTCGCCATGGCTAGATGTAGGATTGCAACGACTAATATTGATGATTGCAACCTGCGCTTCGGAGGCTTGCTTTTACCAACGTAGTCAGGATGAAAACCACGTCGACCGACTGCAATGGAGATCACTCAACCGCCTCTTGCAAACATACCCAGCGCTGAGAACAAACGGCATTGCATCAGAATCAAAGCGCGCATCAAGATTCATAACGACCAAGAAGAGCCCGCGCATTGTGCTAGACCTCCATATCAAGCGTACTGCGAGACAGTATCATCCTCAAGACCCCAAAGCCCGGACGTCTTCACAACACCACCCACACATTCAGGGCCCTTTCAGCCTATCCGGGTGTCAGTTGCACCAACATATACCGCTCGCATTACTACTAGCAAAAGAGCTGCGTCGAAAGTGTCGACCAGCCCTGCCGTGTCAGCACTGTCAGAACATGAGAGCCTGCCGGCCGTGCCACTCACATCCACCGCAAGCGACAGCAGACAACATGCTGCAGTCAGCCGGGTACCTGTTCAAGGAAATTCAACCTCAACAAATCGATATCACATCGTATCACGGACTGCAGATCCATGCGACAGCTACTTAGGAAGGACCATTGACACCATGTCGCGTAACCATATACCATCTTTGTCACAAGTACAACAAGCAAACACTGTCCCGAAATCAACAGCTCAAACTATAATGGCTAGAACGCCTTTGCGTCAAAAGAGATATGGAAGAATGGAGTATCATCCACTGCCGCTGCTACCGCCATCGCCGCCAGACACACTTATCGACTCGCCAGTCGAAAAGCAAACCCCTAGCACAACCACTGTCAACTTCAGTAGGGGCGAGATCAAAGAAAACTCACCGCAGCTACAAGAGCACGTAGGTGTGCCGAATTTGATTTACATCGATGGCGACGCTCCACCTCCGCGACTGCCTCCTGCCGTCCATCATCCAATACACCTTCAATCCGCAATACTTGGGCACGAGCGACCACAGTCAAAGTCATACAGGCGAACCGTTACCTTCGCAGACGACACGACCATTTCCTCCAGGAGTTCGTCGCCAGATTACCACGCCCAAACCCACGAGCGAGCCCTGCGCCAGAGTAAAAGTTTCACGTCCGACGCTCAAATCCCATCATCGCTTCGTCTATACTGCTCGCACGACAGTCTACTAATCGCGAACAACAACCCATATGTCAGCGAAAACAGCACTTTGGCCAGCAGACGCACTACCCCCAAAGACTTCAAGCACAAGTATACCTTCGGCCAACGCCCCGCTGCACTCATGACCCCCTCTTCCAGCCTCGGTCGCTCAACAAATCAACATTACAACCCGCGCCTCAGCACCTCCAAAGCGCAATACCGGGGTCTCGCCACCCTGCTCCGGCCGCTCCCCTCCTCACTTCGCGTCGCAGAACCACAACCAGGCCCGCGGCGACCGCCATGGGGATCCCTGGAGGATCTCGAGGAGCGGCGAGGCAAGCGCGTAGATAGGCGTGAGCGCGACCAAGCGAAGCAGTTCCGCGCGCAGACGCTGAGTGAGACGACGACGGTGCTGGACTCAACGGAAAGCTTTGGGAAGCAGGCGATGAAGATGGAGGTCGAGGGGTATAGGAAACAGGTGGTGAGTGTGTATCCGGATATGGCGTTTGATGGGAATGCGGGGAAGGGGGGACGGAGGAGTTGTTGTTGCGTCGTTATGTGAAGGTGGTGTTTTCAAGGCTTTGATGAGAGAGAGTTTTGGGTTAGGCGATGATGCAGACATGTGTTCACTCTTGGGTGTCGAACGAACTCAAAGGATGAATAGTTGGATTCGGTGAGTGGGTTGAAAGTGCTGCTCGAAACGCTCCGGGCTGGGTTGACGCTTGGGATTTATCGATTAATGACTTGCCACCATTACTTGCCCGCTTGCATACACAAAGCGAGCCGTCATTGCTGTGAAGGTTCCGAGAACCCCAACGCTTCTAGCTTTGACACCATCTTTGTTGGTATAAGGTCTTCGGCTTAGGCTCGATGAGATACCAACATCTGGGCAGGTTGCATGCAGCAGTCGAGAATCGCGAACCTTGCACGAATACGGTCAATTATATCGCCGTTCAGCCGCCAAAGGGTACTTCTGGTGATGAAGGAAGATTGTTGATGGAATATAGGATGCAGAAAACGCCATCGATCACGTGCTATGTTGAACACGGACCAACGTTTCCATCTCGTAGCCCCATTTTTAATTTCACGAAGTAACTGTCTTGGTTCCCTTGGTACGATTCTTGGCTAATTCCCTCATAGTGAGCTTTGTCGCTCAGGGTATTGTCGTCCGAGTTCAAGGCCCCGAAGAGCGACCTGTTCGGCGAACGCTATCCCGAAATCAACCGCGGATAAACTCCCACTCCACTACGCCCATGTCGATCCACACCCGCCCCCGCAAATGCTCGATCCGTCTGACCAAAACAAGGCTCCCCCTGCAGCGCACGCGAGCCTCTTTTTGGACTCTTGCATCGCTTGCATCACGCTCTGTGGATGCAGTTTTGCGTGCCCAGGAGTTGGCGCCAGTTCTACCTTAAAACGACCTGGTATACCGGAAATTGCGACTGCTACATGATGGCGACATGATCTTGCAATAAGCCCGAAACTGGGCGGGCGGCATACGAGGCAGGTACAAAATGCATCTTGAATGCTCGTTGAACCGCCAGGACGCGACTTTGCGACCCTTCCACTCTTTCCATCATGCTGAAGACTGTGCTCGGCCTCTACTGCCTACTCAGCTGCGCTGGCGCTCAAACCGACAAGGTCAAGGTCAAATGGCTTGAAGGAACCCCGGACTATCTTGGCGGTGTTACCTTTGGCGTTCCATGGCCTCGTGGCCAGCATCTCGCCAACGCCACTACCTTCACGGCTTCGGATAATGCAGACCTGCAGTCGTGGGTTACCGCATACTGGCCTGATGGCTCACTGAAGTGGACGGGGCATGCTCTCGGTGCTACAGACTCACCTGCTGATGAGTACACTATCACCGCTTCTGGACCAGGCAACACCACTTTCTCTCGCCTTCGCCGTCAGAGCAGCAACAGCACCAACGGTGTGCAGGTTAGCGACTCCGGAGATGAGATTGTTGTCAACACCGGCAAGGTCACCGCCACTTTCCCCAAGTCTGGAAATGTGTTGGTTTCGTCGATTGAATCCGGCGGAAAGGTCGTCGGAAACAATGGCCGCTTGGTTTTGAGGTCGCAAAGCGGTACTCCAGACGACGATGAGGATGGCAAGCCAACCGGCATCGACTACTTCAGCTTTGCTAGCAAGATCCATAACACCACCGTATCGGACGACAACTCTCAACGTGCTCTCATCACAGTTCAGGGTATTCATGCAGTCGATGGCGAGGCATCTCACGCCGACTGGCTTCCCTTTACCGTACGCTTCTACCTCTATGCAAACTCGGAGGCCATCCGTATCATCCACACAATCATTTACGATGGTGAGGCCAAGAGCGATTTCATCTCTGGGTTGGGTGTACGCTTCGACGTACCACTTGCAGAGGAGGAGCAGTACAACCGCCACGTTCGCATTGCCGGTGTTGACGGGGGACTGTTGCGCGAGGCAGTACAAGGTATCACTGGTCTTCGTCGGGACCCTGGTGCAGCTGTGAAGTCTGCCCAGTTCAACGGAACTGAGACGCCTGACAAGACCACTTGGGACCAGAGGGTTACAACTCGCCTTCAATGGATTCCTACATGGAGCGACTACAGACTTACTCAGCTTTCTCCAGATGGCTTCAACCTTAAGAAGCGTACCAAGGCTGGACAGAGTTGGGTCACTATCCCTGGTGGTACTCGCTCTGGCGGCCTTGCTTACCTTGGTGGTTCTACTGTTGGTGGCCTGGCTCTTGGCCTGCGTGACTTCTGGAAGAAGTACCCCACCAGTCTCGACATCTCCAATGCTGCCACCGACACTGGCTCCATCACCCTGTGGCTTTACAGTCCGCAAGCTGAGCCTCTGGACGTCAGGCCATACCACGATGGTCTCGGCCAGGACACATATGCCAAGCAGCTAGATGCTCTCGAGATCACTTACGAGGATTATGAGGGTGGCTACAACACACCCTATGGAATCGGTCGCACCAACGAGCTGTTCCTCTATGCATTTGCTAGCACTCCTTCAGCCGACCACCTCTCAACTTTGACAAATAACACCAACGATCCGCCAGTCTTGGTCCCTGAGCCGACTTACATCCGCGGCACTAAAGCTATCGGCAGCTACTGGGACGTTCCGGGCTCGCCAAGGGACTCCGCTCAAGCCCAGACCATCGAGAACAACATGAAGTTCCTGATCGAGTTCTATGAGGGCCAGGTCGAGCAGCGTCGCTGGTATGGCTTCTGGGATCACGGCGACATCATTCACACTTACGATGATGATCGTCACCAGTGGCGTTACGATATTGGCGGCTATGCTTGGGACAACTCTGAGCTTTCGCCTGATCTCTTCTTCTGGGGCCACTTCCTGCGTACCGGTGATGCTAAAGCCTACCGTCTGGCGCACGACCAGGCACGCCACGGTGGTGAAGTCGACTCTTACCATCTCGGTAACTTCACTGGTCTCGGTACTAGGCATGGTGTTCAGCACTGGGCTGATAGTGCTAAGCAAGCTCGTATCTCCACACCTGTCTACAGGAAGACATTCTTCTACATCTCCGGAGGAGACGAGCGCACTGGCGATCTCATCCGCGAGACACAAGAGGCTACGAAGGCTTTCTTCCTTGTTGATGCTCGCCGCAAGGTTCGCGCTGCCAGTGTTGTCTACAACCCTGACCCTGAGGCTCTTTATCTCAACTTCGGTACCGACTGGGCTGGTCTTGCGCAAGCCTACCTGATTGAATGGGAGCGCCGCGGGCCAAACTGGGAGGAGGCGCGCGACAAGATCATCGAGGCCATCAAGACCTACCCCCAGCTTAAGAACGGGTTTGTTACCGGCGAAGCTCTCTACAACTCCCTCACTGGTGCCTGGTCTCCACCGCCTACAGACCCCACCAATACGGGTAACATTACCGTCTCCCACTTGTCCGGCGTCTTCGGCGTCCTTGAGACCATCGACCAGCTCATCGATCACTTCGGCCCCGAAGCCCGCAACACGACTCAGCCGTTCCTCGATGCTTTTCTCGACTACGCTTACTACTACGGCGCCTCAAAAGCTGAGCAGGTAGCCAGATATGGCAAGGACTTTGGCAACCTCAACCTCAAACAGGGCCACTCTCGCTTCACTGCGTACGTCGCACACAAGCGCAACAACGCCACCCTCGTACCCCGTGTCTGGTCCGAGTACCTGGGCGACGGCAGCAAGGATGGCCTTGCACCCAACGCGCCCTGGAAGACGGTCAGAATCGATGGCTCCGCAGCGCTCATCCCTGTCGATGAGGCTACGTGGGTCAGCACTAATGCTGCCGCCTTGTACGGGGTCGCTGGTATTGAGAACCTGGCTTTGGTGGGAGCGCCCGATGCTTCGTCGATTGGGGGTAACTCGACTGCCACGTTGAGGGTTTGAAGCTTTTCTTGATGGTATATACTACAGCTTGATGACGTTTAGCGCTCTTCTTGTACACGACTCTTAGTAACTTCTTTGTGTGAATATTAATCATAGATCATTACCACTACATCTACATCACATTGCATTTTTTCTGCGTTCTTGTTGGAATGTGCATGGTCAGCTGCTAGTAGTCAGCTCTGGAGTTGTCTTATAAACATGATGAGATTCGGCCTAACGTGGTCCACCACCGAGCGGATCACCCCACCGAGCGAATCACCAAATGCAACTATATATCTTTGAACGTGAATAACTCAACACAACAACAAGATATAATAGTGCGTAATAGCTTGAACTAATCGCCTATCTCTACTGTATCTTTCTTGCATGTACGCTTGTTGTGTCCTGTGTTGCCACACCTCCTGCAGCGCGGAATACCCCTGCTGCTAGCACCTGCCTGCACTCTCCCCTCACGCCTCTCTACTTCAAGTTGAACCTCAGCATCCTTTTGGGTAACTATTACCCCTGCTTCTACCTGTGATAGAGCCCCCCCCTTCTGTATTCGCTTCTTCTTACGCTTTTTACGCTCAGAAGCAGCCTGATTTGCTTGCTCAAGACTATCTATCTGAGCTTCAAGCAACGTGTGTAAGTGTACCTTCAAAGTTAACCCCTTTTTAACCTGCAACACCATCTTAAGAATAGACTCAGGTGATAAGCACCTATAGTCCCTTATCCTCTTGAGAATCAGCGTTGTTTGAGCCTCTATTTCCCAGGCGTTGCTTGGTGTTTTAGGCTGCCAAGGGGTACTCCTGGGTAAAGGTGGTGTTGGTGTACGAGGCTTCACTTCAAGCCTTGATAGCACCACCTCTGGGTTATCCGGAACTAAGCCAGTTGCTCTGAAGCTTGATAGGATATTGTCCTTTGAGAAGGCCTGGTCAAATACTAGGGTAAGTGCAGCTAGGAAGGCTTTCTTGTCAATGTGGTTGATATAGCAGTTTGCCAAGACTCGGATCTCCTCCTTGTACGCACGCTTTAGGGGGGCAAAGCAACCCACATCAAGCGGCTGAAGGATGTGTGAGGTGTGAGGGGGCATACAGAGGGTGATGATATTGTTCTCCTCACAAAGATCCTGGAAGGCGAGTGACTTGTGGCTCTCGTGGCCATCAAGAATCAGTAGTCTGTAACCACCTACTTTCTTAACCTCCGTGTGCTTGATAAAGTGCTGTAGCCAGGCAAGCCCAAGCTCATTTGTTGTCCATCCATTATCACTAACCCCTATTCTCCAATCCTGAGGGTTATGATACCAGGCCTGGTCGTGGTTCTTAGCTTTGAAGATGATGAAGGGTGGGATAACCCACCCTGTGGCGTTGATGGCGGCAATCAACGTCACCCACTCCCTGTCACCAGGCTGAACCCCAAGTGGCTTAAGGCGCCTCTCAGAGACTGTGACTACCTTCACAGACCCCCCAACGCCTATCTGGAAGCCAGTCTCATCAAAGTTGTACGTGTCTTGATCTAGGATACCATACTTGGCTTTGACGTTGCGTACAAGGTTGAACCAGGGGCTGATAATAGCTGGATTACTGCAGAGGACTCGCTGGTGATCACGGAGTCGAGTCACCTGAGATTTGACCTCAGGCCGGCGTTGGATCAGCCTATAGGCCCAGTTCTCCCCAACCTGGCCACCACTACGCTTAGCTAGTAGCTGGTCAGCCATTCCACGTACGTGGCTAAGCGTAGGGGCAAAGCCTCTAGCGTCAAGCTTCCTTATATATTGTATAACTGCCTCCTCTTCATGCTTCTGAAGCTTAGATGAGTTGGGATGGGTATCGCGTCGTGGGGTTCTTCCGGCGCCTTGATGGCTAAGTGTACTTTGAGGAACCTTGTAGATAGCAGCAGCGCGTCGCTGGCTTAGTGACGCGTTAGATTTCATTGCTTGGGTAGCAAGTATAACTCTATCTGCACAGGAAAGTAATTCAAGATCAACTGGTTGAGCCATTGTAATTGATAGTAGAAAGCGTTGTGGTCTTGGCAGAGTGATTCGCTCGGTGGGGTGATCCGCTCGGTGGTGGACCACGTTATGTACAAAGAAGGGCAATCTACACATAACTTCGGGCTGGACATGCAATGCTGTAGCATTTACGACCAAACAGAAGTCGCACCAATTGCCGCGCCGCTGGCGGGAAGCAAGAAGTCGCTTGCAGCAATCTTGCCTGTTGTAGGATCACGCTTGCCCTGCACAAGCGTGATGTCGACCGACTTGAAAGTCGTGTTATTCCATGTAGTGCTGCCCTGCCACGAGTTCCCAGTCTGCTTCTGAGCGCTGTTCAAGCTGACCTGCGCCGAGTTGGTGGTGCTCTTGATGTTGCTCGCAGCAATGTTGTTGGTGAACGTTGTTACAGCAGTGGTGCTCTTGAAGCCAACATCGCCGTTGTTCCAGGCAGTGTTGCGCTGCAAGATGAAATTGCCGGGTTGGCTGTTATCGGTGAATCCCTTCGCGACGTTGTTGAACGCAATGCTGTTACTGACCTGGTGGTCTGCGGGCCCCTTGTCCGCTTCGTCGCCACCGCCGAGCTTGAAGCCGTTGCCGTCGCCCTGAAAGTCGGTGAAGCCCCAGCGGTTTACGCCGTTGCCCCACGCGATGGTGTCGACGACGGTGATCTTACTCTTGAACTCCCAGAAGTCGAGACCGTCGTCGACGTTGTTCCACAGACGAGCGCCCTTGATAAGGTTGCCCTCGCCAGTGCCCTCCTTGATACCAATGCCGTCAGCAGACTCGCCATTCTTGCGCGGGTCGCGGTTCTCGTAGGAATCGAGATATAATATCTGGTTGTTTGCGCTGCTGCCCTGGAGCTGGAAGCCTGTCTCGTAGTTCTGGCGAGTGGTGAGTTGCTGGAAGATGTTGTTGCTCGAGTCGACTGCGTATACGCCGTAGGGTCCGTTAATGAATTGAATACCCTTGATCGTCCAATAAGACGCTTTCTCGACATGGAGAATGCCACGGTCAGCGGCAGCCAGGCTGCCACCGACAGGAGCGGGTGTGCCGGTGAGTGCCTCGCCATCGACGATGGGGACCTCGGTCTGGTACGCTGCGAGGGTAATACGCGCAGATGCGGTCCCAGACTTCTTGACCTGGATGTTCGTGGTCGGAGAGTATGTGCCACCCCGAAGCAAGATGCTGTCGCCAGCTACAGCCTTGTCAACAGCAACCTGGATAGATTTGTAGGGTGCGGCAAGGGTTCCAGCGGCACTGTCCGAGCCGGTAGGTGAGACGTAGAAAGTCGCGGACAGTACTGAAGGGAGAAGGAGAAAGATGGTCTGGAATGACGTGAGCTGCATGATGAGGGAGTTGTGTTAGCGAACGATAGATACGAGAACAGAAGAGGAATGAGCAAAGATAAAAGAAGACCCATTGTCCCTTGAACTGTCTCATATATTCCCTCTGCTAATGCCAACGTCAGCCATCGTATTGAGCTCGCGGTGAACGCCATGACACCACAGACAGAGGATCTTCACTGTGAATGATGGACGCAATTGTGCCGGGCTCGCAACGCGATCTTCCCAGATTCAGTAGATTAAATGAAATGAGTATATTTGAAAATTCCCCGACTGGTGTAATCAGCGTTTCACGTTGAGAGTCCACTAATCAAGAGCCGTGTTTCTCACTTGGCATACTTGGCACACATGTATACTGACTTCGTTGTATCAACAAAGGAACTCTCGGTAAGGCAATTGTGAATTTGGATTGCACCAGTGCCGCGGAGTACGAGAGAGTGTGCGAAGCCGATGGTCGCTGAGCAAACACGAGAGAATGGAGGTCCGCGGACGTGTAAGCAACAACTCGGAATCCGTGGCGTGATCCTTTCGGTCCAAGGTGATATCGCTATTCTTATTGATTCGAACGTCCGCAAGACATGTCTTTCTGCGAACGGAAAGTTGTGGTCAAGTAACTGCGGAAGTTGCTCTATCGAACCTTCGAGGTTAGCAGCACGTCAGAAAATCACCATTTCTTCAGAAGTCACCCTGAGTCCTCGATAGAAAAAAGTATTTGCCATTGTCAATTGCTCGATTGAGAACGTAACTGGTATGAAGATGCTGAGATTGCGTCAGTGCTGCCCGATTTTTCGAAATTTGATCAAAGCCGTAAAGTCTGAGGGCCGCGATCGGGATTCGTTGACATTTAAAGGTGTCCTAGAAGGTAAGCGCGCACCCTCCACGAGCAACAGTGGGATACAGAATTTATGATGGATGATAGACAGTAGTATTGCTTGACAGAACGGTGGATGACGACGGCTCTGGGGAGGTGTGCGTTGCACCAGTCCAGAGAAATGGAGGCGTCTTTTCAGGCTATCGGACAAATCGAACAAGTTCGGTTACCTACCGTGTCCGTGCACCAAATGCGCGCCATCACCAAATGCGCGGAATCCTGATAAGCGCCACTTTTTCTCAACACCACAACACAACAACGATGACAGGTATTACAGAAGCGCTTGCAGAGTGTGATTCCGTACCCTCTGACGACAAGATCCCGTGGCAAAAGATAGCTGATAGGCATGGTGTTGTTCGCTCAACATTGACGCGCAGGCACTGCCGCGAAACATGCTCTTGGAAGGAGGTATCAACATCGCAGCAGAATCTTCAACCAGAACAGGAGGCAGAGCTTGTGAAGTATATAGAGGATCTGACTGAGCGTAAGCTACCTCCTTCTAGAGAGATGGTGCAGAATTACGCATCCAGTATTGCTGGACACCCTGTCTCTGAGAGCTGGGTTACTCGCTTCCTCCACCAACACTAAGATAAGCTTACATCTAAATGGAGCACTTCTGTAGATCAACAACGCCACGCTGCTGACTCTGGTGATAAGTACAAGGTGTACTTTGAACAGCTAGGCAGCAAAATTGACTTCTACAAAGTAGAGCTAGAGTATACGTACAATATGGATGAGAAAGGCCTTATAATTGGAGCTATTAGCAGACAGAAGAGGATCTTTAGCAAGAGGCTGTTTAAGAAGAAGTAGTTCAAACAGATGCTGCAGGATGGTAATTGTGAATAGATAAGCTTATTGGCGTGTATATGCGCTGACAGCACAGCGTTGCCACCTGCTCTTATATACGCAGCTAACTCAAACAACATATAAGACACTTAGGTAGAAGATGTGAAGGTGGAAGAATATACAGCCTTCTTTGAAGTATTAGGCAGTGGCTAGTCAAACAACAGGCTTGGCCTTGCCTGGCTCTAACAGGTGTTTAAGCGCTTCACAGCAGCCAAAGCTCAGAGAAAGTACCGCCCGTTGCTTGTAGATAGCCACAGGAGCCACCTAACAGAAGAGTTTCTGGAGTATTGCCACAGGCATAAGATACTATTAGGTATCTATCCACCTCACAGCACCTACACGCTGCAGCTGCTTGATGTGGTAATGTTCAAGCCTCTTAGCACAGCATATTCAAAGAAGCTATCAACACGCCTTCACAAGCATCAAGGCCTAGTGCCTGTAACTAAAGCTAACTTCTTCAGCCTGTTCTAGGATGCTTAGGCAAGCAGCTTTACTGCGAAGAACATCTTTAGCTTGTATAAGACAGCAGGTGTACACCCCTTTAACCCTAACGTTATACAAACAGCTGAAGGCACAGAAGGCTAAGGAAGTCGCTGGACGCAAGGCAGAGAGAGAGCGCCAAAAACAAGCTCGCAACTCTTACAAAGCTATACAAAAGCCCTCTACAGGCAAGTGCAGGGGTTCACAGCAAGTACTACCAAGGAAGAAGCAGAAACGTAGTGCTAGGGGTGATGTAGGTAGTGCCTCGTGCATTGCGCGTACGTTGACACCTCCACATCAAACTAACAATTGCAGCCGCAAAATCCTTCAGCCAAGAAAGCATTGGTGAGAGATTTAGTTATAAAGATCTATATAGTACACCACCAAATTATCTTGTGATAAAAACTATTGTGTGTGGCTCTATAGCCTCATTTTGTCGTCCTGGTGAAGAAGCGATCGCGCGCATTTGGTGATGGCGCGCATTTGGTGCACGATCACGGTACCGACTACGCAACCACGACCCCGCATTAGGTAGCCTCAAGCCAACCACACAACTCTAGGCTTTTCGAGGGGTACGAAGTACGTCGTGACCCCACATAGAGATCGACAGCTCATGAGGCCGTTACTGGCTCATGGCGCCGCAGGACAAGAGCCTGCCAGTCCGCTTTCGGAGACTCAACCTGCCATGCTCGGTAATGACTAGATGTTACTCATAGTACAGGAAACATGCGGAGGTATATGAGGCCCGCCAACTCCAGATGTGGAGGCATCTATACCTGCGATGACACAGACGATGCATAGGTTTTCGTGTCTCTTGGTGGCGCTGCTTGCAGCAGTCAGCGTGGCCCAGGATATCTGCGACGAACCTGCCTCACGATTGTACCTCCCAGATCCCCCGTACGACAATTACCTATACTTCGACTGCCACTCGAGCTCCCATGTCGTTATCACGAGCCCTACACCAGAAAGTAATCTAAGTGTAATCGGTCCGCGATTACTTGTAGCATGGCCTGCAGGCAATAGCGGCCTGGTCGTCTACTTCGAACCAACAGGCGCAGTCAACGGAACCTTAACACCTAGCCTTGCAAATTCGTCTTCGACTGGCGAACCACTGGATCCAATCTATGAGCCTGTCGAGAATAGTAATCCCGTAGTCGGCGTCTCTGGCTCCATCAACTTCAATGTACCTGTAACTTTGACGATTGCAATTCTCGGCAGCATACGTACTGTCCGAGACTTTGCTGAAGGTCCTAGCATACTCGATCCAGATGTACAGAGCGGTCTTCGGTACTCAGGGTCAAACACCAGCGTGATCATCAAACGGACTTGGTTTGACAACATCACAACCACCAACCTAGAACTCGCTCC
The DNA here is from genome assembly GCF_010094145.1 of Didymella exigua CBS 183.55. Taxonomy (NCBI): domain Eukaryota; kingdom Fungi; phylum Ascomycota; class Dothideomycetes; order Pleosporales; family Didymellaceae; genus Didymella; species Didymella exigua. The sequence goes on from NW_022984811.1 coordinate 168,494, forward strand.
GCTTGACGGCGCACCGGCAATTACTATTGAGCAGGTTAGCTCAAATAGCAGCCACGTGCTGTTCGGCGCAGGCACGTATAGATGTGAGCTGGCAATCATAAGCAACACCAAGCAATGGCTAAAACTCCGCAGTCAATGCTTCCTTCAACTACGCCCAGCTTGAACAGCTGAATCAGACGGAAGTGCTCAATCCAGATTCAATGGATTTGGTTCAGCAGCAACCTGACCAAATGACGTCCCTGTCCTTCTTGTCTTACGAAGATAAGCTTCTGGCCGGCACGTGGCGCTTCCTTACCTACTTTGGCAGAGACAGCATGATCTCTATGCTATTAATGCAGCCTGTATTAAGTGAGGGAGAGAAAGGTGCTATCGAGGCTGTCATCGGACCAGTACTGGAGCGCATAAATCGCACAGATGGGACAGTGTGTCACGAGGAAGTAATTGGCGACTACGCCACTTATCTGAACCTCAAAGAGAATATCACATCCACCGAACCCCGCTGCGACTACAAGATGGTAGACACAGACTATTTGCTCCCTATCGCCATGAAAAACTACTTTGTCGATACAGAAACCGGCAAACAACATTCCAAAGCCTTCTTCAACACCACAGCTACTTTCCTGGTCGAGAACGAGGGGCTCACCTATGAGACACTAGCCGAGATCACCATCCAGAAGATTATGAACGCGACTGCTGCTTTCGCAGCGCCAGGGGGCCAAGTCATAGAGAATCTCATTCACCTGCGCGATGATCAACCCGTTGGCGAATGGCGCGACTCGAACAACGGACTTGGAGGTGGACGCATCTCGTACAATGTCAATGCAGCCCTCGTTCCAGCAGGCCTTCGTGCTATTGCCGCTCTTAGCAGTGCAGGCTACTTTGCCAACCATCCTGAATGGAACGAGACAGCCGACCAGTACGCGCAGATCTGGGAAGACTCGACGCTGCAATTCTTCAAAATTAGCGTGCCACAACCCGAAGCCGTTACGCTCGTCGAAAGCTACGTCACAGACAGCAATCTCTCCGTCCCAACAAACACTGGCAATATCACCAGCGATGTGGTCTATTATGGAGTCGCGTTGAACGGCAACGTCGCTCCGCCCAACAATGCTTCGTCCGCAGTGGTACCTGTCATGAATACGGACGATTGTTTCCGACACTTCTTCCTTAATTCGACAAATCAGGAGCAGCTCAGTGCGTTTCTCAACCAGACAGCTGATCACATTCTCAAACCCTTCCCGGTTGGTCTAGCAAGCGATGTTGGATTGTTCGTCGCGAATCCCGCATATTCCGGAGATGAATCTTTTGCTGCAAACTTTACCCGTGGAGACTATCATGGGACGGTGGTCTGGGGTTGGCAGCTGGCTATGATGGGTGCTGGGCTTGGACGGCAGCTTGGAAGATGTGATGGCGAGAGCGTCCCAGGTATGTTTGTCCCTCAGTATGTCGATTCACCTACTAATAAGCGATATTTAGACTTCTGCGACGACTCTAACTTGTATCAAAGGGTGCTATCAGCGTATGACCGCCTATGGGATCTCATCGAGGCCAACAGGGCTCAACTGAGTAGCGAAGTCTGGAGCTGGAACTATAACGACGGCTACCAGGCTACTCCGCTCGGGACCTTCGTTCCGACCGAGAGCAACATTCGCCAGCTCTGGAGTCTGACGTTCATAGCTGTCAAACGAGAGGCTTTTGGCACGAATGGGAATAGCACTGGTGGGAACAGTACTGGTGAGGGTAGCACATCTCAGTTTGAGGGCGCCGCGACAAGAGACATGATTTGAGCGCTGGTTGCTGCTATTGCTGGTGTAGCGTGGCCGGTATTGTAGGCCTATGACTGAAGCTGTTAACATCAAGGAGGCAGTGTCGTCTTCTTCGACTGACTTCGACATCTACGCAGCTCGACAAAATGTCTTTAGTTGCTTAATACTGAGCTCATTGCAGCTTACAGTATCCTGTTACGTATGAAGTGTCTGCATACCTTTTGGATCGATTCTACTCACATTGTGCGTGTTGGCTTGGTGTTGCTGACCTGACTTCGCACAGTGTTGATTGATTGCACGGAGGGCCTGGCTGATCCAGACAGCCAGGAGCAGTAGAATAAAGAACACTGAGCTCAGGGTGTACAGGCATGTCTTTCAGCAGTGTGTTGGATGATGGATAGACCGTACTTCAACAAGTGTGAACAACTCGGAAAATTGCCCACCGAAAAGCTTGCGCGTTCAAAAGAACTTAATTCAAGATCAACCCAAAATAAAACGGCAAGACCATAAAGATGTCAGAAGCACAGGACATCCCACGTTCCAGCACTGCTATGACAACTGAGACAGTCATTCACCGGCCTGAACTGAACCCTGAACGATTGCAGGAAATTCCACTGCTTCCCATGACCCCAAGTTCCTCAAAGACAGTCATCCATCATACACCGCAGGCGCCCAAGAAGCTCAAGACCAAGATCCTCGAGTTCCTCAAGCCAACTGTATATAAACCTGAGGCTGACGAGGGTGCCACGGCTGCCTGCCCTTCGGAACGATTGCTCGATGCGCTCTCTCTGGCCGGTGTGCTTAAACAGCCCAAGCCGAAGCAGAAAAAGCCTGAAAAGAAGACTTATCCCCCACCCCGCAAGCTGACAGTCAATATAGTTGACGGTAAGACCAATATGGTCATCCATCAGTACGTGACTGTTTACCGACTCATGGCCATCTCATCCCAGGCGAAACAAGTCCTTGAGTGGAAGCCACGGGCCGGCCAGTATAAGATCTACGGAAAATATAGCCGGGCCGCTATGTCCAGCGTGCTCGACGCCATCGTTTATCTCCAGCCCATCCCCATCTCCACAACGGTACTTGCAGACAACTTTCTCACATATGAAGCGTGTCTGCGCCTGGGCATCTCTAACAAACGCGCCGAGCTGAAGCCTTTGCTCACTGCTGTCTATGACCAGATCTCCAAGGGGCCCGTTGACAACGAGGTCCTGGCGTTCGTGACCTACCATCTCGGCAGCAAAGACCCGGTGTTCAGACACACAGCCAACGTCCTGTGTCACCAGCGCTTCATCAAGTCCGTACCCGATGTGAAAGAGTTCGAGAAAATGGTAGCGAAGAAGCCTGCACTGCAGAAGGCCGTGTTGCAGATTGATCAGGCGCACAAGTCGCGGCGGCAGGCATATGAGGCGAAGAATCAGGCAAGATCTGGTAGCGAAGCCGACGACGAAGCATCTGGTAAGTCTGCTGGTGACGAGGAGAAGGTAGTAGAGGTCAAGACTGTCGAGAATATGCTTGAACAGATTGCGCGGGAGGAAAGAGGATGATTACAAGCAGAAGAAGAAACTTCTGGGTCTGTTTAGGAATGATGGCGCGGTACGCGAGCCCACAGATGAGACTGAGAAAGTAGAGAAGATTGACGAGACGGAGAAGCTTGAGTAAAGCGCTGTAAGTGAGACCAGATTTCATTGATACAATCTTTTATGTACCATTCCTTCAAACATGAGCAATAGCAGAGACGGTAAATTCGTGTGTCTCATGGTATGGTAACAGAGTGAAGACAGTAGGCGGTGATGACCTTGACTAGCGTGACGCACGTGGCGCCTATTGCCGTGACTACGACAATGATGTCAAGCAGACCCTGGACCCACTCCAAGCTTGAACCTGGCGCTGCGCATGTGAACAATTCCTCTTCTCCACAGGCAGCAACGCAACGAAGTCGTGCAATATTGAAGCCTAGAAACAGCCGAGCTTTGTACTTGCAGCAGTGCTGCGTCCAGAACACACGACCCTTCAGGCACCAATAACTACAACAACAACACCTCTCGGCGCAACACCAGCAGAACAGCTTACCATGACACCCCTCAAAATTTCAATACCAACTGCACAAACCAAGACCCCGGAAAGCGGCAAACCCTACACAGAATACACAATCAAAATCGACCATCCCTTCCCGCGCGCAACATCCTCCGTCTCAAAACGCTACACCGACTTCTCGAACCTCGATTCTGCATTACGCAATGCCGTTGCTGCACCACCCGCCTCCCTCCCACCAAAATCGTGGTCGCTTTTTGGACTAGGCAGTTCGCTTGGGTCGCCAGAGCAGGTTGAGAAGAGGCGGAAGGGCCTCGAGGAGTACCTGCGCGCGATTGAGAATAGCGAGGATGCGCGGTGGAAGGCTGCGAAGCTGTACAGGGAGTTCTTGGGGCTCGATGATAGGGAGGGGAAGAGGGCGGCAGGGTTCCCAGGAAGTCAATTTGGAAAGGATCGAGTGAGGGATAGTTCGGATTGGCTGGACAAGCACGCCGAAGTCAAGAGCAGTTTGCAGGATGCAAGGAGGTGGTTGACGGCGAGGGAACAGGCTACTGCAGCAAGTGCGCAGCATGATGCTGCTGCGAATGCTAAGCGGAGTCTGTTGCGCGCCGAGTCTCTACTTGCTGCGCTGGAGGAGGGTCTGAGGAGACTGAGTGGGACAAGCGGCGATGAGTGGAGCGGCGAGAAGCTGGGTGATGGCGAGGTACGTCGGCGGAAAGATATGATTAGCTCGAGTCGTAAGGAGCGCGACGGCCTGGAAAGCGTCCTGAACACCATGGCCGCGAAAGCCGCACTCTCCGGGTCTGGCACCCTCTCTACACCCAGCACATCCAGCGCCGCCGTCACCGCCGAGCAGAAAGCCGGGCTCTTCAAAGGTGCATCGAAGCCCTCAGGCCGTCGAGTCCTCGGAGGCACACCCGTGGAGACCGAGCGCACGCGCGAGCTGGACAACGAGGGTGTGTTGCAGCTGCAGAAGCAGGTCATGCAGGAGCAGGACGAAGATCTTATCGACTTGACGACGGTGGTGCAGCGCATGCGGCAGATGGGCGTTGCCATCAACGAGGAGATTGTGGAGCAGAATGCGATGCTAGGGCTGTTGGAAGAGGATGTTGAGAGGGTGGATGGCAAGATACGGATTGCGAAGAAGAGGGTGGATAAGATTCGCTGACTAGTGGTTTTGTTTTTGCTAGACTTCAGCAGAGCGTACATTGCAAGGTGTCTGGCGCTATTTGACTATGGACAGCATTGCAGCGATGCTAGCACGCGATCCTCAGATCGAATTTTTGCAAACCTTTGGGAATTTGAACTCAACGGCGTTGCTCATCATCGCAGTTGTGTGGCTTGGTGTGGAGCCCTCCACGAGGGTGGGCTGCCGGTCAGCTTTCGTTCCTGCCGTTCCCACCCAGTCTCTGTTCAATCGGTAGGTAGTTAAGTCTCGACGCCCAAACTACGGAGAATGGTAAACCTGATAGATTCAAGCTCTGGTTGTGAGATTCGCAGCCAAGTTCGCAATGCCATCTTCTGCGAACCAGCAGACTTTCGTTTGCTGTCTGTGCATGTATCTGCGCCTTTCTCTGGTCGCTTGGAGTACATGACCTATCTCGTATCCCCATTGAGATCTCCACTCCATGGATCCGGTTGTTAGCTACATGACTAGATTGAAGTGGGCATAAATGGAAGAAGAAAGGCTCGAGAGTTTTGAAGCATGTGAATCGACTTAATGCGGAACTGATAGCAGGAGACATTGCACGACAGAGACGCATCACACAAAGACGCAATCTAAGCATCTCAGATAGTGTGACCTAAACAGAATCATTATATAGCTACTAGGCAAGGATATTATCAGTTGTCATCTCGATAGTAGAATAACTGCGATTCGCTCCTAGAAAAGACCTAGCAAGTAAACAAAGTGGTATCACGTATCATCTCAACACCCCTCACCGTCGTTCTCCTGCTTCACCCCCCTCCTACTTCTTCTCCTCACCCTCCTTCTTCCCTCCCCAAAGCCCCCCAAGATAACCCCCAGCACTCTTCCCCGCATTACCAACACCACTCCCCACCGCCCCAGCGCCGCCCTTGACACCATCAACAGCGCCCTGCCCGTACCCGCCCAGCGGTCCCTGGCTCTCAAGCGGCTTCCCCTTGTCGTCCTTGCCGCCGCGCTCAGCGCGGTTGATGCCCTCCTTGCTCAGCGCGTCGCCGACAGGCTGCAGGAGTCCGCCTTGGCCGACCTGGCCCGACACCATGCCATGGACGCCGTCTTGGAGGTTGTCGACTTGCGAGACGCCTGTTACTTTTGTTTTGTCGAGGTTCTCTGCGCCAAGGATTGTCAGTGGAGATTCAGATGTGCGGATACAATGTGTGTGCAGACGTGGGGAGGAATGGAAACGTGGGGTGTTTTTTGTGGGGACATGTGGCATGGTGCAGCTACGCGTGCAACGGAATGGGGACGTACGTTTTGTAGCATACGACGCTTTGTTGTCCTTGGTGAACCACTGAAGGTACTTGTCCTCCATCCAGGGGACCCAGTTGTCGTACTGGCGGTTGTAGTAATCGCCGGCTTGCTGCCTGTAGGTCTTGCTCTCGGCGTTCTTGTTGTCGTTCGCCATATTGACGTATATTCAATGTGCGATGCGATAAGCTTAGAGGGAAGTTATGTAGGTACGGAGTGTATGAAAGGATCAATAAAGACCATGGATTGGTACGCTGCAGCTATATATATTGGAGTATCTCACAGGGCCCTCGACCGGCTCGTCATCCCACAGTGATCTCATCTGCGATCACCAGCCCAGGATCATGGCCCACGCAGGCGGTTGGCGATGTGGTGACAGGGGTCGTGCCTGGTGTGTGGACGTCGCACGTCATACGTCATCAGGCTAGACCAGTGATCGTCCCGCGTGGACGCAAGCTCAAGCGGGCCAGATCAAGTTTCCACGGGGCCAACGTCGCGTCAACGTCTGAACCGTCCACTAAGGGTCACTCGCGGCGCAATGTGTCGGCGCCTTGCCAATCCAGTGTGGCGCAGATGTTCAAGATCTTGTTGTGTTGTTGTGTTGGCCAAGTCGATCGCGTGGATCGAAAGCAAATCATATGCAAGGAACAGGGAAAATTGAGAATGTGTTGTATGAGTAATCGAACCTACATACGCACGCAACCTTGATGCGTAGTACAATATTGCTATGCTCATCGTGAACGTGAAAATCGCTGCATGGACGTCTTGTCGTCGATACTGCGCTGCGCTGAATGCATTCGTGATGCCCGTCGAATGCCCTGTTACGCCTTAAGAATCGTCCATGAAAAAGATGTGACCGCTATGAAGATCTCTTCCAAATCTCGACAGATGTTAATCGTACATCGTGTGGCTACAGCCGCCGCCGCTGAACACGCAATGCCGTGACGCACCGTTCCGGCACTGGCGAAGTGCGTAAGAGATACTGTACAGTAACGCATCGGCCGGACGATAGACTGGGTATATATCGTTACAATCGTCAGAAACGCTCAATCAAAATACATGCAGGTCTGCATCTGCTCACTGTCCGGTACTTGCTCCTCTCATCCTTGTGCGACCCAGGCTCATGCTGCGACTCAAATCTGCTGTGGTGCCAATCGAATTGCGGTTGGGGTTGATGCGATTCGCGCCGAGTTGGAGTCGCTCTCGTAGACCGTTGACAGTCTGCTTCTCGACCGCAGGTGAACTCTGTCGGTCAAAGTTGAAGCGCCGTGTGCTGTCTCTGAAAAGGAGACCGTTCTCATTTGGCACACCAGTCACGGTTGGCCGTCGTTGGCTCGGCGTGGGCTGAAATTTAGGTGATGGCTGCAATTCCGGCATAGGCTCCTGCGACGTGTATGTTCTACTATGTCGGTTTTTCTCGAAGCTGCTGTTATTGACATTGGTGGGAGTGCTGGTGTTGGTGTTGATGCTTCGCAACTGTCTGAAGTCTGTCATTGCACGGGATGGTGCGCGCAGTGTATCATCTTCATCTTCGTCTCCATCTACATCCGCATCTGACTGGCGTCGAGTTCGGTTCATACTAGTGCTTGCTCGCTGCACACGTGAAGCAGTGAGCGGATCGGTCGAACCATTGGTGTCCCGACTGGTCGGGCGTTTACTGGTAGAGGCTGCAAGCATGCTGGTTCTGCGGGCTTCAATACGCTCAAGTGCTCGGCTGGGACTAACACCCGAGAACGAAATGACGCTGTCGGTGTCCTCGCCATCGCGTGTTGCCTTTGGTGACTCGCCATTGACCTGTACACTGGGCCTGCGTGCAGCAGCAGAAGCAGCAACAGCAGCCGAGGAGCGCATAGCAGGACTCACCAGACTTGGCTTAGTGTCGCACAATGCTATGCACAGCTCTGTCAAACTACGACAGAGATTGTCAGCTTTACGGCGAACTTGTCGATCAGCCGCTCCAGCACCACTATAGACTGAGGCAGCGGAGCTCAGCATGCCTGTGCTTCCTGCCATCTCTGCTAGCGCAATAGCCTCTGCTGCTGTTGTTTCAAGTGCGCGATACACTGAAATTGTGGTGTGCTGTTTGGCCTTTGCAAGAGCATCTCTCAGTAGCGGATGTACCTTGTTGGCAGGCGCTTCGACAGTCGATTCTGACGGCGATCCACTGGGTTTGCGCTGCTGATGTGGCGAGGAAGAGACGGTGGTAGCTGTTGTGTTGGCTGTTCGTGGGCGCTCAGCGGAAGCCTGAGCAACTGCGGCATTGGATGTTGCTGGAGTCTTGCCGCCACCTATTTCTATCTTCTTGATCCTCGTCTTCAGCTCATCCAATTCATCCCATACTGAAGCCGCCGGACCAGTTGAGCCATGGGATTCGGTATCGTGGTGTGACGACGCTTCGTGTCTCGACTCGGATTGTGGTGTTTTTGGCTCCAGGCGTGCGGGTGTGTAGCTCAGATTGGAAGGTCGGTAAGCATATGTAGCCGCGCGCTTCGGCGGCGTCTGAAGCGTATCAGGAACAGAGGGTCGTCGCATAGAGGCAAGGAACTCGCTGGGAGAGAGCTCTGCATCTCTCCTGGACGACGAGAAAGAGGTCTTGGCATTGAGCTCGGGCAAGCGTGTGCGCTGTGTGTCGGTCGGGTTGGTTGGTGAAAGTGGTGACTGATATGTCGTCCTGGCTGGGGCGGGAAAGGTGGTGGTTCGGCGAGGCAACGCGCTTGCTTTGGGGTCGGTGGAGGAGGTGAAGGGTATGCGGCTTGTGGTGGGTGTAGTGTAGGCAGACATGACGTGCGCTGGCGAGGACGTTTGCGCACCGGAGGGTGTCGAGTGTCGGTTGTTCACCCGGGCAATGCGTGAGCGCAGGCGGTCCTGTCGCGCAGCAGCATCGATGGCACGTCGTTTTGGCGCATTGTCTTCGGCGATGTTCAGAAAGAGGTCCTCGCTCTCGGTGCCAGACACGTTCCTCTTTGCGCGTCCAATGTGCGCGCTGCGAGTGTCGTCGAGGCCAGAGGACTCGTCCCGCATGCTCGCCATGTGTCGCGAGGAGCGCACGCTGGTGACAGTGCTCTGGCGGGAGAGCGTTGGCTTGCTGGCTGCCGGTATGGACGCGGTGGCCTCGCTTGCGCTCGACGTGTCTGAGTCGTCGTCGTCGGCCTGCGGGCCCATCCGTTGCAGACCAGCGATAGGCGTCGGCAGCCCTGAGTGCTGTCGCTGGGGCTGGGTCGGGGTCGTGGCAGGCGCCTTCTTGCGCACGTAGTCCGAGTTCCCTCGTGTGATCAAGCTGACGGGCGGTCCACGCGAGTTGTTTATGCCTGCAGATGAACACGGTCAGCCATGTCCCAGAGCGCTGGGAGCGCCAATTGGCGAGAACAAGAGACGAGAGCGCGAGCTGGGCGTAGTGCTTGAACAGTGCATTGCGCTGTCACGCTGGGAGTGAGAGGGCTGAGGCGCTGCTGAGCTGCCAATCGTCGACCAGGAGACGGTTGCTTACTACGCTGTTGTTAGCACCAAACAACGACCACGATGGCGCAAACTGTATTTACCCATGACCACTGAATGAAGCGGGCGGTCTCTTGCTTCCGGGCGAGCGCAGGTCGGTACCTGAGCCCGAGGAGCCGGAGGAGCCGGGCTGTGGGGAGAAGTAGGACGCGGAGGCAGAGGGCGCGCTCTGAGCAGGCGCCGTAGGCGTGGTGGGGTTTGTTGTTGCGCGTGGCGCGCGCGAAGAGGAAGCTGAGGGACTTTCTTTGTCTTTATCTTTTCTCGGGGACGACGAAGGCAGGCGCAACAGCGACGCGAAACGCTTGTGCTTTGCAGGCGGTGCGGTGGTTTGTTGCATGTCAGGTTGTCGCGCATTCGGCTGGTGTTGAGAGATAGCCGGCATGGCTGCAAGGTGCGCCGGTGAATCCGCTGGCAGCTGCAGGGTTACCGCTGTACAACTATAAAATCAATATACCGCGCGTCATGCTTGTGACACGCTCGCGACCGAAATGCTGTCCCTCCAGAAGGTCTACAGTGTGCGAATTGGTGTTTCCTCCCTCGCGACTGCGCGACACTGGCACATGGACCGTTCGTCTAGGAGGGCCGAATCCTTCGTTAGAGGCACGGTCCGGACCACCTTGTGCACGAGAGGCACAACTCTAGCCGTAAGCTAGTAAGACAGACGCTGAACGGCCGCCAAAGGGAGGACCAAGTGACGTGCAGTTGGATACGAGCTTGAGAGTTGCACAGCATCGACTTTGCGAATGCCCATGATACCTTCCTTACGACCAACCTCTCCATTATTACCATCACGGGCAATACCTACGCTGCCGACTTGGCCCTCACAATTTCGAGGATTCAAACTTCCCCACAATTCGACATGGATTACAGGATTCGAAACGACCGAACTTAATTTCAGCCGAAGACGTGTGCAGCTGAGTGAAAACGGGCTAGTGAAATTACTTGCTGTGATAAAAACGACACTGCTGTTCCGTGTCGTGTCTCCCTGGCGCTGGGCACCATATGCGTCGAACTACCAGAAGCATGTGCACCACTCCGTTGAGGGGACATAAGACGACGAGTGCTTGGACGAGAAGCGCGTAACAGAACCGTGTACCATGTGTGAAATCTGTACAATTCAAAGCAATTCTCACGAAACTTCATGCTGGTGTTCGAGTGGACGTTGTTCGTTAATGTTCTTTCGGGAGGCTCGGCCACGCTGCTCCGCGCTCTTGCCAAGGCGGCTTCATGTGAGTGAACTTTTGCCTGAGATCACCAACAACGCAAAAGATCCTGAGGATCGCCAAACCACACACACCTCCACCCTCACTCTCCACCATGTCTGTCGCTGCTCTTTCCAAGTCGCTGCCGAAGCCCAAGTACACAGGCGAAGAGGAGGAATTGACGCGCAGCACACGCGTGCTGAGCTCTGAGCAGTACGAGACTCAGGTTGCGAGACGGCAAAACGGACCACCCCCATATGGCAGCCGTCAAAGCTGGCGGCCGCGCGCCGCTGAAGATTTCGGCGATGGCGGCGCATTTCCTGAAGTTCACGTAGCGCAGTACCCTCTCGATATGGGGAAGAAGGGCCAGCCATCGACGTCGAATGCGCTCACACGGCGGGTGGATGCTGAAGGAAAGACAAAGTACGACGAGATCGCCAGAAGAGGGCATGGCGAGAACAGAATAGTGCAGGCCAGCTTCAAGGACCTGATTCCGCTGCGACAACAGGCCAATGCGGGCGAGCTTGATTTGGATCGGCCCAGTCAAGAGGTTGTGCAGGCTACAAAGGCGAAGACAGAAGCAGCGCTCCTGGCGCTTGTTCAAGGGCAGACAGCTGCGCAAAAGCCCAAGAACGTCCAGGGCCGCAAGGACGACGAGCCTACATTCGTGCGATACACACCAACCGCGCAGATGGGCGAGGCACAGGGTAAGACCCGCATCTTCAAGATTCAGCAGCGCCAGCTCGATCCCATGGAGCCGCCGAAGTTCAAGCACAAGCGCATTCCACGTGGTCCTCCCTCTCCCCCACCTCCGGTCCTCCATTCGCCGCCACGAAAATTGACCGCAGAGGATCAAGAAATGTGGAAGATTCCGCCGCCGATCAGTAACTGGAAGAACCCCAAGGGCTACACAGTGCCGCTCGACAAACGTCTGGCAGCAGATGGGCGCGGTCTCCAAGATATCACAATCAACGACAAATTCGCGCAGTTTGGCGAGGCGCTGCAAGCTGCAGACAGGCATGCTCGTGAAGAGGTCAAGCAGCGTGCCATCATGCAACAACGATTGGCAGAGAAGGAGAAGCTGCAAAAGGAAGAGCATCTGCGCAACTTGGCCAAACAAGCTCGCGAAGAACGCGCAAACGCTGGACGTCGCCGCTCGTATAGCGACTCGGAGTCGGACTCGGAACAAGAGGAGGTCCGCAAACGACAGGACGCGAGAAAAGAACGTCGCGAGGACTTCCAGCGAGAGCTGCGACAGGCGAAGATGGGCACAGAACGCAAGATCCAGATGCTTGCTCGTGAACAGAACCGAGACATCTCAGAGAAGGTTGCGCTCGGTCTTGCAAAACCCACACAAGGCGGCGAATCCATGTACGACGCACGGTTGTTCAACCAGTCTAGCGGTTTCAACGCAGGAATCAACGAGGACAATCACTACGACAAGCCTCTCTTCGCTGCCCAGGACGCGATCAGTAGTATCTACCGACCAACAGTGCAGCAGGACGACGGAGAAGACGACGGTCAGACATACGACCGCATCACCAAGTCAAGCAAATTCGAGGTGCTGGGCAAAGCAGGCAAGGGCTTCAAGGGCGCTGATTTACAGGAGCAAAGAGACGGTCCAGTACAGTTTGAGAAGGATACCGATGATCCGTTCAATATCAATGCCATGATCAATGAAGTCAAGGGAGAATCTAAGAGCGGCGAGAAGCGCTTTGGCATGACAGATCCCAAGGAAGAACGGTCGACAAAGCGCGCACGAGTAGAGGAGGACAGCGATTGAGGTACCCGAGGTTGTAATTCGTATTGCATTGTATAGGCATGGACCAAGAGTTGTCCCGCGCGATAACCTGAGATTGGTAATTTGAAAATAGGCAGTATCGCTACCTATATCACTATCCGAGATTATGGTCTAGAGAAGGGTACCGGTTGCGCGGTGAGTGGGCCACTTGGGCGCGATGACCATCGGCTGCGAGCACACTTCGTACTTGGTCTGTCGGAGTCAAAAAAGTGATGCTCCAATGTTTGAGATTATTGTAACACCAGAATACCACACGAGCTCATGGCAAGTATGCATACATGTTCCCGCCAGCTTTAGACCCCGCATCCAGCTACATTTACAATACCGTGCTTTCCCTGCGACGCCGTTTAAGCCGCTTACTGCCCATTGCGGATCATGTACTTTGTGATTGGCCAGGCTCACCATTTCGGATGCTTTCGGTTATTATCCGCTCGCTGATGGTGCTTCTTCCGAAGGTCGCCGGGTAGTCCCACAAAGTGTAGGAACTCTGTTTGCGACTACTGGCATGATCAGCACGGCCAGTTCTTACGGAACTGACCCTTTAAAGCTGCCCTGCATGGCCGCACATAGGCTTCTTGATCTCCTGCTAACCTATCGTACGACTAACCGCTACGCAGCGCCTGATACCATTTGGTACTTTGTTTGAGCTCGAAAGCAGTCACAATGCCCGCCGCAGCAGTCGAAGACAGCAAGGCGCACAAGTTCAACCCCAACTTCACACAACAAGTCCTTGCCGCAACAGGGCAGAATGTCAATCTGAGGGTTAAGCAGCTCACACACAGCTTAATCAAGCACCTGCACGATTTTGCGCGGGAGAATGAGCTCACAGTCGACGAGTGGATGATGGGCGTGGAGCTGGTAAGTGACTCCGTAGCACGTGTATGTATACCATGCTGACCACTCCAGATGAACGAAGCCGGCCGCATGTCCGACTCGAAGCGCAACGAAGGTCAACTGCTCTGCGATGTGCTCGGCCTCGAATCCCTCGTCGACGAAATTACCTACAAGCTCGCAACCGACGCCGCCGACGAGCCAACTGCAACCGCCATCCTGGGGCCTTTCTACAGACACGACGCGCCCAAGCTGGAGATGGGGAGTAACATTGTGCGAGGCAAGCAGGAAGACGGCGACAGGACGTGGATGCACGGCACCGTCACGGACTCCATGTCCGGCAAGCCAATCGAGGGCGCGGTCATTGATGTCTGGCACACAGCGCCCAATGGGCTGTATGAGCAGCAGGATCCCGACCAGCCCGAGATGAATCTGAGAGGCACTTTTACTACGGGTAAGGACGGGAAGTATGACTTCTACTGCCTCAGACCTGTGCCGTATCCCATCCCATTCGACGGGCCGGCGGGCAAGGTGTTGCAGGCGCTGGACAGACATCCGTATAGGCCGGCGCATATCCACTTCCTCGTAAGACTTCCCCTTTGGCCCTCCACAGCCATCTCAACTCATGATCCATACCTGACAATGATCTACAGCTCCGAGCCGCGGGCCACAAGCCCATCGTCACACAGATCTTCGACCGTAGCAGCAAGTACATCGAAGACGACGCCGTGTTCGCAGTCAAGGACAGCTTATTGGTGGACTTCACGCCGTTCAAGGGCGATCCGAATGCCGAGTTCGAGCTGCCGTATGATTTCAAGATGGCGACGTTTGAGGATGCGAAGAATGGGATGCTGAACGGCAGCACGGAGGAGAGCGGAGCCGTCTAGGTACAGCATTCACAATGCACTTTGCTATGAACATGAATGACACTGTTCGCCTTCTTCGTTGGCACACCCTCTCCTAAAGAGCTTCTTGAATCATGATCTCTTCCCGAATTGGGGCTTTCGTTCCGATGAAGGGATTTCCCCGCATTGTGGGGCTGGGCCGCTTTGTACCGAGGCTGGGGCATGCAGTACGATACACCGACGCCCTGCAACACCACGCCCTGCAAGTAGACGCCTGTTAATTACATGACTTTATTTCTGTAGATACTTCAGAGACAATCATTCAATTTTGTATGTCGTGGTCGTCTTGTTGCCACAGTCTTACATTTGAGGTCAAGTCATACTTGTCATACTGTCAAGTCACATCGTAATCCGCACTAAAGTACTATTGCATCGTCGCTCAATTCGACGATTTTAGCTGACAATCACCAGGCAAACACACTTCAGCTCCATTGCCGACGACATCTTCCTAAACAGGCTACGTCTTTGGAAATGGCCTCAAACGGGAGTACAGAACCAGCCCCGGAGGGGGTAAAGACGGGGAGGATCACCCTTGGGCGGTACATGTGGGAGCGTCTTCACCAAGTCGGTGTTGAAACTATATTCGGCGTACCTGGTAATTCGAATTGCCACAAAGTATACGAATGTCTACTAATACTTGATCAGGCGATTTCAATCTGCAATTCCTCGACTCCATCTACCAAACTGGCGGACTCAAGTTCATCACCAACCAAAACGAGCTCAATGCCGCATACGCTGCTGATGGATATGCCAGAGTAAAGGGCGCGCCAGGATGCTTCGTCACTACTCACGGCGTGGGCGAGCTGAGTGCTCTCAACGGTGTAGCCGGTGCAATGTCGGAGCATGTCAAGTTGATCCACGTCGTCGGCCAGACGACACGCACGATGCAGAAGAACCACATGATGATCCACCACTCCATCGGACGAAAGCCAGACCACCAGACCTACAATAGATGCTCGGAGCCTGTACGATATGCTGCAGCAGAGCTATGGGACATTGAGACTGCGCCTGCCGAAATCGACCGCGTCATCAGGGAATGCTTCATTAAATCCGGCCCAGTGTACATATTCTTACCCCTCGACTTGTCCGCCGAGGAAGTTGAAGCTAGTCTTCTCGACACCCCAATTGACACCTCTCCGTACATCGACACAGAAGCCCAGAACGCGGCAGTCCACGCCATAACCAGCGCTCTAAGCGCCGCAAAACATCCCAGCATCCTCATCGACGCTCTCGTACAACGCTTCGACGCCATCTCCGAGACACAACAGCTCATCAACACGCTATGCGTACCCGTCTTCTCAGCAAACATGGGTAAGGGCATCATCGACGAAACCTCCCCGTTCTACATTGGGGTCTGGAACGGCGCGATCGGAACCCCCGGTGTGCTCGAAGCCGCCGAATCCGCAGACCTCATGATAACGCTAGGCTACCTGCCTGCAGACACAAACTCAGGCGGGTTCAGCCGCAAGATAGAAGAAGCAAAGACAATCCACATCAATCCGCATTCTGTCGTTGTCTTCGGCAAAGAGTATCCCAAGACCAGTATCAAGCCGCTGCTCGCTGCGCTTGTAGACGCTCTGCCCGCGACGCCGCAGCATAGTGTCCCCAAGGCTGTGCTCCCACCACCAAGGACCCCGCTGGATAGAGATGCGAGCCATATCACGCAGTCGTGGCTGTGGCCGCAGATCGAGAAGTTCCTGCAGCCGGGCGATGTGATTGTCGGCGAGACAGGAACTTCCGTCTTTGGACTATGCGACATTGCGTTCCCGCCGTCTGTTCAATTCATAGCACAAGTCTACTACGGTAGTATTGGGTACGCGATGGCTGCGACGCTGGGCATTGAGATTGCGCGGAAAGAGCTCGAAGGGAAGGCGTCGAGACAAGGAAGAACGGTGTTGATCACAGGAGACGGTTCGCGCGCATCCACACGAAAGAACCCAGTAGATGACTAACGCGACCAGGTTCAATGGCACTCACGATCCAAGAGCTCGGGACCATGATCAAAGCCGGCATCGCGCCTGTCATCTTCATCATCAATAACGAAGGCTACACAGTCGAGCGCCTGATCTGGGGCGCCCAGCAACGTACACGACCCCCCCCCCCCCCTCTCCTCCTCCTCATGCCTGCACGACTGACTCAAACCAGCGTACAACGATATCGTTCCCCATGACTACTTACACCTCCTCCCGCTCTACCACCACCCCTCGCCCGACACCAGCTTCCACCGCGCGACCACCAAGACGCAGCTCGAGCTCATCCTGGGGCAGAAATGCATCAAGACGCCCGTGCATCTGCAGCTGATCGAGCTCGTGGTGCCGAAGATGGATACGAGTTGGCGCTTGGGCGCGCAGCTGGCGTGGCGGGGCGAGAAGGATGCGGAGAGGCTGACGAGGGAGGGGTTTGTGGATACGTATGGAGGGTGGGGATTGGAGGGCGTGGAGAAGGGCAGTGTGAAGTGGAGTTGAGCGTGTGGACTAGAGGGGGTTTCTGGCGCGTGCCGATCAGCGAGCTAAAGGTTGCATCGTGGGTGTGTAGTGCATCGAGCAATAGCAATCATGTTTATCCTGAGACACCGCTGTTCCATTCCGTTGGTGCTAGTCACAGTCTTTCAGTTCCATGGATCTTCTGCCAATGCAACTTACCAAGTAATCCTTCGAACCTATCTTCTTAACCGTCGCGCGGACTTGCATGGAGTGGATGAGGTGTGAGATTAGGTTCTTTGCGTAAAGCCTGGGTTTAGGAAAGACTCGAGTTATCTCGAGTATGCTAAGATTGTTACCAACATCGTTGCTCAAGCCTGCTACTGGGCATTCGTCGGCTTGTGTACTTCTTCGATCGTTCTGAGCTTCTGCAAACTGATGTCAATGCTACAATGTGCGCAACTCTTCTCTTGCTGTGAATGTGAGTGTTGCCGTGCAAAGCCGTGCAGATCTTTTCAGCGTTGATTACACGGCGACCCTGGGGTTTCAAGATGCAGTTTTGCGAAGCTGTTCGTACATCTCTTGCTCTTGCAGTCGATCAATAAGACAAAAATGCAAATCTCAACAGAATCTCTTCTCCCCGGCAGAACGCACCCAATCCTGGTCCTTCTCGGTCAGAGAGACTGATGAAAAAGCCAAGCCCATCAGGGTTTCAATAGCACTATTTCCGTGCGAGTCGGCAAAAAGATGAACTTATCCGGTCGACGAATTGTGAGATGGGATGAAGCAAAAAAAGAAATCACATGATTCGACCCAGACTTGAACTGGAGACCTTCAGTGGACTAACAATGTTAGACTGACGTGATAACCAACTACACCATCGAACCATTTATTGTGATTGATGATGTTTTGAAGTGTAATGTCTATTATAATGCACCAAATATAACATGCCTCATCTTGTTTCGAGTAAGAAACATCAAGTCTCGTGACTCTTGTGTTCTTTTGGCGACAGTGTCGCGTCCTGTAAGATGTGTGGTTGCGTAAGCAGAGTCCTGGCCGAGCTTTAGAAAATTTGCTGTTGGACCTTGCGCAAACCGAGACAAGCTTCTTAACGCTCCAACTTGCCATTTTATTGGCGGACGACCGACATCCGTACTTGATACACCAAACTGCAAGCACGTCGTGACATCGGAAGAGCCCTCGACGGATAATTGCACGCTCGCATGCCCATGCTTCATTAATGGTGGTCATCCTGCATGGGAGCCGTCCGTGCGCGATTGATCCTCAAGCTCTTGCTCCCGTCCTTTCCGCATCCTCCATGATGCTGTTTCTGGCCGTGTATCGACAAGCTCACCTCAGAGCTGCGCAACAGCATATGGACAATCAATGTGGATGTCTGTAAGTCTCAGGTCCACACGATTCCAAGCTTCGCAGGCGAAGACCTAAGAGAAGAATGTCGAATTCGGAGATACAAATCCATGCTGCTCATGCGTCCAAGGTCACGCGGGCGATGGCCGTTGAACTGATGGCGTTTAGCGTTACAAGTATGAGGCCAGCCACAGGGATCTTGCAAGCGGAGGTGAGTGCGGAGTCGGACTGCGGTCACACGATTGGCGGCACCACGCATGGGTACGGGCCGCCTCATGAGAAACTGTTTTTGATAGAAGAAGGCGCGAGGGATTCGATAGGTAGGCCTCTGCCAGAAAGATCTCTATGTGATAGCAGCTGTAAAGCCTCGATGACAGCGGCCTCGTGGTTCACGCGATGGAAGAGCTGTGGAGTTAGCGCTGCCATGACGCACCGCGTAGGCTGGCCACCATGCGTCCCAAGCTCCACAACCGAACCGTGGGATCCATCATCTCTCAACCAATTCTTCGTGTATTGCTTGTGCCGCATTTGGTCAATTGCTCTAATTTTTGTGCCAGCGCATTTTCTTCTCTATTTACCATAACCCACCAAGCTCTCATCTCAAAAATCTGGAAGTTGCGGGCTGTGATCGCACTTGTCAAGCTCCTGCAGGTGCCCAGTAGTTGCCGCTCGCGTTCGGTACATGCGATCACCTACGTCGTTGCGGGGAAGCTAGCAGCAAGGTCGCATCTAACCAAGCTGTGCGAGACAGTCGGTCTCTCTCTTCTTACCACTTTGTGAATTCTCGCAGCTCTTGGTCCAAGATGGCGCCAGCTTTGGAAGATGTGTATTGCACGGTAAGCTTCTCAGAAGTACCTGAGACACGCGAGCTGACCGGATCCACAGCTTCTCATGAGCGACTCCTACTTGCCTGGTACGTACGACAGCCGAGACAACAAAGTTTAGCTCGATCTCGATGTCCAACGCTTAATTCAAGACAACTGGGCTTGCTGCTAATTGCGCACATCAGGTGCCGCCGTTCTCGCCCATTCTCTACGCGATGCTGGCACGGCGAAGAAGCTGGCCGTGATGATCACACTGGAGTCCCTGTCAGCGGAGACTATCACTGAGCTCAAGTTACTCTACGACTATGTAATACCTGTCGAACGCATACGCAACACGAACATGGCCAATCTTTATCTCATGGGCCGCCCCGATCTGTCGTATGCCTTCACCAAGATCGCGCTGTGGAGACAAACCCAATTCCGCAAGATTGTATATCTTGATGCTGACGTAGTAGCATTGCGAGCGCTGGACGAGCTGTTTGACATCGAAGCATCCTTCGCAGCTGCACCAGACATTGGCTGGCCGGATGCGTTCAACAGTGGTGTCATGGTTCTGAACCCAGACATGGGCGAATACTGGTCACTCCACACAAAGGCTTCTGCTGGCGACAGTTTCGATGGTGCAGACCAAGGACTGCTGAACCAGTACTTCGAGCACCGTCCGTGGCAACGCCTCAAGTTCACGTACAACTGCACGCCGAATGCCGAGTACCAGTGGGAACCAGCATACAGATATCACAAGCGTGACATCAGCGCCGTGCACTTCATAGGAAAAGACAAGCCATGGTCCCCGAACCGCACGGCTGGTTCAGGAGTTTACGGCGAGTTACTGGCTCGTTGGTGGGCTGTACACAACAGACATCTGCAAGACAAGAGGTCAGCCCGTCGAGAAAGTAAGATCACTGGTGAGGTTCAAAGCAGCTCGGGCACAAGCACGAATTATGCCTTGCAGCCTCAGTCCGTCCCTGATATTACTATTGGCGAACCTGCCCCAACCGCTGAGCCATCCATGACCGACCCCAGCGAAGCTGCTGAGGATATTGACCAAGGTCTAGTGGAACCCACACCCACAGTACAGCAACGCCAGTTCTCTGCTCCAGAGATGCAATGGGATGCGACTAAATTTGAACCTCCGGCGCAGTCGAAACCAGAAGCCGCCAACTTCCCTCGCGAAACGTACACATTCAACGAAAGCAGACAACTGTTCAACGCACCATCAGCATACCCAGAGCCACCGCGAGACATGTGGTACAAGGTACCCGAGACCAAGCCACAGCCATACGAAGCGCCCAAGCCCATCTTTCCATGGGAGAGGGAGTCTTCACGACCTAAGCCTACACGTGTCTTCGCAGAGGACCATCCGCCGCCGGCCCCGGCACCAGCACCAGCCACTGCGCTCGCACCTGAAGTGTCCGAATTCGAAGCTTCGCCACCGACATCCAAATTCACGACTACGCACTTCGATCACGACAGTAGTCAGGATCAATGGACACGAGCGAAGCCTACAAGAGTGTGGATAGACGACCATCCACCGTTCAAGCCAAGAACTGCTGAGGAATCCTGGCAAGCCTTTTCGCAAAGCAGTGCTAATGCATGGGATAGTGTTCCAGGAATTGACAATTATGTTCGGTCAATCATGGAAACACAGACAAAACGAGACAAAGTCCAAGGCTTGCAGCAGGCAACTGGCACGAACGATCTGGGTTCACCATTACTGTCCCGGAAAGACCGTCGCGAAAGCCTGATCCTTACCGATTTCCCGACAGCTGTCGAGCGACCTAGCTTGCCGGTCACTCCAGCACCAGTACGACGCCCCACATTTTGGGGCGAGGAAAGGGACGAACAGGGCGAACTGCCGGCAGCGGAGGGCGTGCCGGATCAGAACGAATGGGTATGTCCACAGTGCGGCTTCTCCTCCTCCCATGCATCCGCTTTTAGTCGCCGCCGCGGCTCCTTTGTCTCTGTCAGCAAGCATGTCAAAGTTCCCGCGTCCACTGTTGCATCTGTCATCGATGCCCCAATTTCGGCCAAAATCGAGAAGAAAGATACAGTAGGCCTGAGAGATGAGATACCACTTGCCGAAGAACAAGAAGCTGAGGAAGAGGCTCTCGAGGAGACAGAGGAAGAGGCACTGAGCCCGCAAAAGACAGAGCCAAACCCTCGCGATGGGCTGAGCGTCACTGGTGTGCCATTGGCATCTTTAACCGACCCAAGCTTCCTGACGAAACAAATCTAACTGCCTTTAAAGAATCCCGAAGCGAAGCTCGAGCAGCTGAGAAGATCGTCAGTAGTTGAGTTTGAGCATCTCAAGAAAGACGAGCATCCAGAGGCGCCACTGCGCGCACTACCCGAACACTCGGTCTTGGGCGATGAACACGGCGAAGAGCTACAAGTCGGCGGTATCGTTGTAGCCAAGAGCGACCGACCCGCAGCACGATTCTCAACCCGGCCGACATCCACCGAACAATCCGCATCAAGTCAGCACAGTTCGCTGTCATCTTCACTGAAGGGAGGGCGAGGCAATAAGATTGGTTTCACCATGGACGACTTTGGTACGAGCTTTGAAAGGAGGGAGAAGAGCGCAAACTCTTTTGATGGTCCAACCTTTCCGTTCGAGGACACCACTCCCGTCGAGGCTTTCCCGAAGGTCGAAGGCTTTACTGAGCGCGACTTTGGTGGCGACAGCACGAATGACAGTGAGATCCAGTATGCTTCCACAATTACGCACCACTCGATGGGACCTGGCCATCATGTCACCTCGGATGGCCGCATCAAGGCCGGCGAACTAACTTTCAATATCCCGGGTTTCAACTCAGAGAGCACGTCCGAGCTCATTTCTCCCATCGGTGACGCACTCAGTCCTACCACTACTAGAGAGGACAGGAATGGTCACGGCACGCTCTGATCGCTCATACGGCATGAATGAAGCTACGGGTAACGTGTGAATTTGGGCGGTCTATTTGATTCGCACTTGAGCATCGTTGTTCTGGTTGTTCTCTTTGATAAGACAGCCACGGCTGCCGTATTCTTGCATTTGCATCAGCATTGCATAGCGATCCGTTCCTTCTGGTCGTCTTTTATCATTTGGTCCCTACCGTATCTACTTGTGGGAGATGTACGTATGAGTTTTATGATAATATGTAGTTAATGGTCATCCATATCGTCGCACTATATGACAGTCGTCTGTTTGACTTAGACCTACGAGCTTCTAACAGAATGGAAAAATCTCCAAGGTTCCATGGACACGAGCTTGAACGTGCAGGGTCCTGCCTAGTCTAAATTCATCAAAGGAAGGTGGTTTTACATAAGAAGTGGGACCGCAGCATTCTACCGGCCGAGGCACGCTGTCCTTCCGAACGTCTATGATGCCAGATTAAGCTCATCTAAGCATGCTGGCAAAGGCTTGTTGTATTTGGATTTTGTGTGTATCGCGCCTCCGCACTGAATAGCCTCGCACGCTTGGACCAGTCGATTCTCAGAAAGGTGGTGCTGGCGAAGGTTAACGCGTGACGCTTCCGTCCGGTACAACGATGTCACGCTCACTGCGCTTGGTGGGGCGGCAGCATCAATCACCCCTCCAAGCAGCTGCGGGCGCCTTCACACCTTCCCGTTTGACTCCACCGAGAATAAGCGCGCACCGTATTGGCCGAAGCTTCCTTTCTTCTACGCCTGCGCGAAGATTCACACCATCTCTCCAGCGTCTCGACAAATACACCCCCGAACGCCTACCCAACGCCGAGTGGCCGTATCTATACTCAAAGTTCAACAAGATGGCGAACCTCGACTCTTACTTCCAGCAGGTGGACTCTCTGCAAGACAAGTTCATCGACAGGCTCAAGGAGGCTGTCGCTATTCCCAGTATCAGCTCTGAGGACCAGAGGAGACCCGATGTCGTCAAGGTACGGCTGGCACAACAGTGACGAA
Organism: Didymella exigua CBS 183.55; assembly: GCF_010094145.1. Classification (NCBI taxonomy): domain Eukaryota; kingdom Fungi; phylum Ascomycota; class Dothideomycetes; order Pleosporales; family Didymellaceae; genus Didymella; species Didymella exigua. Next base: position 191,516 of record NW_022984811.1, read on the forward strand.
AGAGCGTGGAACTGATAAGCGCAACAGATGGGCCACTGGCTCGCAGATCAGATCAAGGCGCTCGGCGGTGAAGTCGAGCTTCGTGAGCTTGGAAAGCAGCCCGGACGCGAGCACCTCGACCTCCCTCCCTGCCTTCTCGGTCGCTACGGAAACGACCCCAAGAAGGTCAACGTCCTCGTGTACGGCCACTACGACGTTCAGCCTGCACAGAAGTCCGACGGCTGGGCGACTGACCCCTTCACATTGAGCATCGACGACAAGGGCCGCATGTACGGCCGTGGTAGCACAGACGACAAGGGCCCCGTACTGGGTTGGCTGAACGCAATCGAGGCACATCAGAAGGCTGGCGTTGAGCTGCCAGTCAACCTGGTCATGTGCTTCGAGGGAATGGAGGAGAACGGCTCCGAGGGCCTCGACGACACCATCCGCGCCGAGGCCAAGAAGTTCTTCAAGGACGTTGATGTCGTTTGCATTTCGGACAACTACTGGCTGGGCACAGAGAAGCCTTGCCTCACATACGGTGTCCGTGGATGCAACTACTACTCCGTTGAGATTGCCGGCCCTGGCGCTGACTTGCACTCTGGTGTCTATGGCGGTGTCTCGCACGAGCCCATGACCGACCTGGTCCGTATCATGAACTCGTTCGTCGACCCTGACGGCAAGATTCTCATCAAGGGCATCGACGAGCTTGTAGCCCCTATGACTGAGCAGGAAGAGGCGCTCTACCCTCCCATTGCTTTCACGATGAACGACTTGAAGGAGTCGCTCGGCGGCGAGGTTTCGATCCACGGCACCAAGGAGGAGGCTCTCAAGGCTAAGATGAGGTACCCTTCATTGTCTCTGCACGGTATCGAGGGCGCTTTCTACAGCGAGGGAGCCAAGACTGTCATTCCTGCAAAGGTCGTTGGAAAGTTCTCCATCCGCACTGTGCCCAACATGGAGATCGACCCCGTCACCAAGCTTGTCGAGAAGCACGTCAACGACGAGTTCGCCAAGCTGAAGTCCAAGAACAGGATGAAGTTCAACGTCCTTCATTGCGGAAAGTGGTGGGTCGAGGACTTCAACCACCCCAACTACACAGCCGCCGCCAAGGCTGTCGAGAGGGTTTTCAACGTCAAGCCTGACATGACCCGTGAGGGTGGCAGTATCCCGGTCACTCTGACGTTCCAGGAGGAGCTGGGCAAGAACGTGCTGCTCCTGCCAATGGGCAGCTCAACAGATGCCGCTCACTCTATCAACGAGAAGCTGGACAAGCGCAACTACATTGAGGGTACCAAACTGCTCGGAGCCTACCTACACTACGTCGGTGCCGAGCTCAAGAAGGAGTAAAGCACTGACGGACATGCATGCAAACGCAGTAAATAGCCAGAGCGAAGTAAATATACCCAGTCAAACATAACGCTCAAAAGTCTATCATTGTCATGTCTGTGAAGTGTTGATGCTTGTCGCAACAAAACGTCTCGGCGCGGAGTGGTTTGACCCACTTTTCTGGTAGCGTGGTCCAAAAGTTCCTCCCCGAATTGCACCCCTTCACCGCAGGCCATCACATCCGTCGTCGACGCCCGCCCCACGCGTCCCATTGCACAATGTCGGCCAGCCAATCCGTCCTCCGCACATGCCTCAACACACGGCAGCCCTCTCTGCTGCCGCGGGTGCAATGCCGCCACGAATCCACCGCCCGCCGTCACAGAAAGCTGCTCGCGCTTCCTGAAGCACCTTCCTACACACCCTCGACCACGGAGCCCTCATTAATCTTCAACCCGCCCTCGTCTGCGCCCAGCGTGTACCACACACCGCTCAAGTTCCTGCCTAAGGACGATAAGCGCCGCCAGATGTACAGCACCGCGCTGACGCAGTCGACCACCGCCGCGCTGCGCCAACGCACTTCCCCCGTCGCCGCGCCCGGAACGCCGCTCTCGTCGCCCTCCTTCTTGCCGCCGCGGCCGTCCGCCGCGCTTCCCGCGCCCGTGCGCACGCCGTACGACAAAAAGTACCACCTGACCGAGGCGGAGATTGCTGAGATCCGCAAGCTGCGTCTCGGTGACCCGCATAAGTGGACGAGAGTCAAGTTGGCGGAGAAGTTCGGGTGCAGTCAGTTCTTTGTCGGTATGGTGGCCAAGGCCCCGGAGAAGGCGGCCAGCGTTGAGCTGGAGCATCAGGCGATGCGGGAGAAGTGGGGGAAGAGGAGGCGCGAGGCAAGGGAAGAGAGGGAGAGGAGGAAGATCCTGTGGGGGCGGGATCTCTGAACAACGAGCTCACAAGAGAGATGGGCTGGAGACGGAACTGCAAGAGCAGCCTGCGATGGGCTGCAGGCGAGCGATGAGCGGACCACGCGCACTCGAGCGGACGACGGATGAAGCGAAATGTGTATAAAACTGTTCTTGCATGGTTGTAAGATAGCAAGGCTGGACACGAGGGATCTGGCTGGCATATGCATATCAGGAGCTTTTTGGCGGGCTGTACTTTCTGTAACATACCACTGTCGAATGACAAGACTCAAACGCAATCCCAATTTCCACGAACCCCGATCTATCTCGTCTACTACACCGAGTACCGTGGAATACGTCATCTATCCGCGCGAGCGTGCTGGTGAGCCGCTCACCCACATCCCATCTCATCGCTCACTCACCCCTCTCAACCTCGACGCCCCGTGGCCCAACTCTAAACACAAACCCCTCCCCATCCTCCCCCGACCCGCCCCTGGCCGTGTGCACTTCAAACCGCCCCCGCTGAACAATCTCCCATCTCTGCCCCCCCTCGGCACACGCCTGCTCAACGCCCATCTCCGGCGCAAACCGCAGCACCTCGACCCGCCTCACACCCAGCCTTGCAACACGCAGTCCGCTCGGCCACTGCGTGGGCAGCGCGGGCCGGCAGCTGTGCGGCAAGACGGATGCACTCGTCAGCACGAGGTTGCATTGCAGCATGCTCCGGAGCTGGGCGAGTTCGGTGGTGAGCTCGCGCGAGGCGTTGGACAGCGGGTTGGACGTCTGTCTACCCGCTGGCGAGTGTGGGCCTGGAGAGCGCAGCGACCAGATGAATGCGTCGATGTCTTCGAGGATCAGCGAGTGGAGGCGGCGGCGTGTGCTTTTATGGCTGGGGCTGGCGAAGAGGTAGGCTGGCGTGGCACGCAGGGTGGCAAGCAGAGACGGCCAGGATGTGGGGTGGAAGATGTGCACGTGGGATAGGCTGCTGTGTGTTAGTGTGAGCAGTGAGGCTTGGACGGTAGACGAGAGCGTGGCGATTGGGGCGCCAAGTTTGGTGGCGAGCAGGTCTAGGGTGACGATTGCGAGACGAGAGACGCTGAAGTGGCGTAGTGGGTCGAAGAGGATGATTGCTGCGTCTTGTCCGTTAAGGTTGGGGATGGAGTCGAATGTTGGAGGGAGGATGGCGTGGGCTATGATTAGGTAGAGCAGAGAGGTCTTGCCGGCTCCGGATGGGTGGTGGGTGGGTGTTGGTGATAACAGTTCAAGGATAGTTGGCGACGAGTTTGAGACCAGGGCATCGAGTTCTGGAATGCTGAAGGGCGTATTGTTCGTCGCGTCGCTGTCCTCGCTATTGCGATCGTCAGTTGTCGAACTCACACAATCAAAAAACAATTCAGTAAGCTCACCGCGCAGAGTCCAATGCCCGGAGAGAACTGAGTATCTGAAAACACATCAGCAACCTCCAAACTCCCGTCTTGACCATCATACCGCGCTCAATCCCTCCACCTCAACATCCAACAACAGCTTCTCCCCCAATCTCCTCGCCTCCACATCACCACTCATCGTCATCCCTCCTCTTGCCTCCTTCTCTTTCCTAACCCTCTCGCTGCTCTCTCCATCAACAGTCCACTCCCGATGGCACCAGCAACGCCCGTCCACGCCCTCAGCGCGCTCGAAACCCAGATCAACGTGCTCCCAAACGGGAAGCCGCGGAAACCGCCGGTGCGCCTGGCCGACTGCGCGCTGAGAGAGCTGGTGCAGTACAAGTGCAATATTGAGGTGTCGGAGAAGACCAGGAAGCCGGATGTTATCTGCGAGCCGGTGGTGCGGCTGTTGAGACAGTAAGTCGGCGCAACGAGGTGCTGCGGTGGTCTTGGCACGTGATTCGGTTCGGTGACGGAGCTGATGTTTGCAGATGCGGGAATGGATTGAGTGTTGAGACGACGGCTTGGGAGGGGTGGAAGGCGGGGCAGGAGCGTGATGGGAGCGTGGAGGGTGTTTGATAAAGGTAGTTGTGTTAGGGGAGGGGGGGTCGACTTCACACAAATACATGTATAATCTTATACAAGGCGTCTTGGAGGATTCGGAGGAACAGTGTCCGACTCGATTGCTGTTCTCGGTGGCCCGAAGGCTATGGTACAACGTCTACATAATTACTAACGCCTGCCACATGCTCAGGCCCCTTCCAGGGCACGCCAAAACGTGTATGCTGATCCCAAACGCCGCGCTGTAGAAATGCTGTGCAAACCATTGTCATTCAACTTTTCAAGCTCCCCTCGCCGACTTCCGCCAGAACCGCTGGTCGTAGTTGACATGCACACCTTCCTCGAGGTTGACGTTGCGGTCCACAATGGGCTGCCGTAATTGTCGCTCAACAAGGGGCGCATTCCAGCTGTCGTCGTCGGCCTCCATCTCCGCTTCTTCCTCCCTTGCGCGTTGCCGTGCCTCGCTCTTCTCGTGCTCTTTCTCCTCGTGCAGCAGGTCTGTCATTGCTTCCTGCCATAATCTGTCGCTCTCTCTCATGCGCGTGCTGCGTTTCCGCTTGCCCGCTGTCTGCTTCTGTATGCCCGCCTTTTGTGCTGCCATGAGCTTTCGCAAGCTCTGCTCTGCCAAGATGCCCTCCTCTGTCGCCTTCTCTCGGATCTTGCGTGGATCGTTCTCACGGCTCGTGAATACGGGCGTAGCCTTGTAGGTGTTCTTGGATGGGAATGGCGGGAAATGCTTCGGTATGTATGCTCGAGCTTCCTTGTCTGTTCTTCCGGACAGCTCGGGACCAAGTAACGAGTCGGTACTGATTGGTTGTGGTTCAGGTGGTGCAGGTGGGTCGAAGTGTGGCTGGAGTAATGACTTGGGTACCTCGCCCGTGTCCATTCGCTGTTCAAGGAGTCCTGAGCCAGCAAGACCAGCGTTGCCGAGCGCGTAGATCCAATCGTGGGCGACCGTCTCGGTGCGCCGCGCGCTGGTCATCGACATGCGCACGTTTGCCAGGAACTTGGTCATGTCTGCGCTGCATTAGCCAGGATATCTGCCTACGCGCCTAGTTGTCGTACATGAGTCAACCAGTCCTCTGAACTCTTCCAGCGCATCTGGTCGCGCGCTATCAAACCCCGTAGTCTTGCAATGTATAGCTATCGCGCGTCGCAGTTGCTGATCGTAGAAATCCTTGCTGTCGCCGAAATCGAATTCTGTACTGATGGGGTCGACCATATACTGCACAGGCTGCGTGTGGTGCAGCTGGTGCACGACTTTGCGCTTCTTCAGCGGCGCGCCGTGGTGCGTTAGGCCCGCTTCATCGTGGGGTCTCTTCATGGCTGCGATGGCGCCTCCACTGCTGGCGCTAGAGGGAGAGATGAGGCCTGGCATGTGCTGTAGGCGCAACGTGTTGGTAGGGGATGCTATACGGGGTGCTGGTGCGCAAGGCGGGGATCCAAGTGACGTCGCATGCGGTGCCCGCGCGGTTGCGTGGTCGTGTGTCGAAGGTGAGAGGGCGGCTGCGGGGCGACTCTGCAGCGGCTGCGGACTCTTGCGCACGCGACAATAGCTATTGGGAAAGCGCTGCGACGCACGGCGACTGATGGGTGCCGTCGTGGATTCTTTCACCTGCGTGGAGATGGCAGCCTTTGGGTCGCAGTTCCCCAAATGTGGCTCGTGCACTGCCAAGATGGATGACAATCGGAACTCACACCATTCAACTTCACGACCGCCAGACGACCTCCACCAGCTACCGCAACCCGCACCCCCGCCGCAAAACTCTCCACTCCCCGCAAACCGACTTCGCAATGGCCTTCAAACCGATTACCGGCGTATGTGTTGCCATTCAGCGTCCTGGGCAGCTATGAACAGGGGACTAATGACTGGACAGATGCTCCGCCGTCAGGTCGTGCTCGACCTTTCCGTTGCCATGGGTGCGTTGACAACCCTGCAAATGTCTTCAGAGCTTGATTCAACTTTTCAGCAGCTCTGGAGCATGTGCGCGCGGTGTGGGGAGGCTTGGCTAACAGTCAATCGCAGGTCTTGGTGTGACCGCTGGTTACGGCTGGTGGTACGGTACGTACTCAGCAACGGCATATCCATCGCTGCACACGGCTTGCTGCGAAAGTCGCGACCTGAGACTTACTTTTCCAAGGCTACCACGTCCCCGCCGTCCGTCACCGCGACGCTTTCTACCAGAAGCTCGAGGACGAGCGTGCCGCAGCCCTTGGTCAGAAATAAGCGACAAAGCATCACGAAACAAGATCTCCTATGTTCCGAGAATGCAAGCATGTATAGAGGGCTGCTGGAGCTGGGACCAAGTGTATCATAGGTGGGGTGATCCCCCGAAGGCATGCCAAATCGATATCAGCCAAGTCAACACAACGCCATGTCTCGTTCCATTGATCCAGCTTTGCACTCACTCATGTCCTTTCGCCAGAGATTGTATGCCTTTCGAAACATTGCCGGCAATACTCGATTTTCGATCTTGTCCACAGGCGCGGTCGCAAATACGCAGTTCGTGCGCCTGGACATCAGAGCAAGTGACCAACGTCATTCTGGATGAACGTTTGAGGAGTTTGGTCTCCTGGCTAGAGTTCTCTTCTGAGGGCTGCAACAGACTGCGTTCGTTGGAACGGGCACGAGGTCAATTTTCCTGCGTCTGTCAATCGCTGTCCATTTCCCCGAAGGTATCTATTCAGTACAGGCTTTCTCGGCGCAGGGAAATGGCCTGCACCTTCTGTTCACTTGCACTGACACGGCACTATATATCACTGCTACCATCCGGAATGAAGTTAGCCTCACCTTTTGAAAAGGACTCGACTCGAACCTGAATCTTCCGGGTCGATTCCATGCCGCGCAAAAGCTGGCGGTGCACTGTCACGCTGTGCACCAAAACTAATTGCTACAACACATGCAGGGGGTTGGGAGCTTGCTATTTAAAAACTACCGGAATTTACGGACTTGGCAACCTAACATAGCTCGAGATTCTCTGCAGTCAAGCATCTACGGACTACCTCTTAACGTCCGCTTGCATCCGTGATCAATCGACATCCAAATTGGTTTGACTGACATGACCTTGAGGGTATCTTAGTACCCGCCTCTGTAAGCCCGAAAGCGCGCCAGAACCCTTGCATGGAGCAGATCTGCACCTCAGGAACACACTTCTCCACAGAGATTATCCGTCCGAAATGTGTCGCGTCTGTCCAAGGTCGCTAGCCATGGTCGCATTAAGGCGTGCGCGAAACGATAAACGCGAGCGATCACAACCAGGATAAGATTGGAATACGTGACGAAGCCAGCTCAACATGACAGAGTCGGCAAGAGCCGCCATGGTTAACAATAGACAAGACAATAAAGCGAGGTGGCTCGATCGATTGGTGTTATTGTAGTATCGCCGCAAAAGGGGACAAGGTCTGGGAAAATCCTTGTGAGGCATGGCGGCAAATGACCGATTCATAGGTAGAACGGAAGCGCAGGCGTGCTGGCGATCATGGCGTTCCTTAGGCACGGATTCGCAGGTCGCTGCCAAGCATGATCGACCAGAAACGCACCTCGCAGTTGAGTGAGGAGGCAAGGCAAGCGATGTGTACGAGATCTCCAGGAGAGACAGTCGATGCTACCAGTCCGACACACGACAGGTGTGTGTAGTGATGTGTGAGGCTTGGAGAAGGTGGTCACCAACAGGCGGCATGGCTAGCGAGTTACGGGTGCGGCTACGGGCTTTTGTGGAGCTGCACTATGCGCGTTAGGCCAACGGTTGATGAACGCAACCTCGATCGTGAGGTTTGAGGGGATCCGAGCTATCGCAATACCCGATCAGCTTTAGATTTCCCGAAAGACTCGGATCTACTGTCTGCGAGAGTCTGCTATTGAACAGGGACTTGAGAAAGGGTTGAGACGCTGATACGAAGGCCAGTCCCCTCGTGGCAGGGTCTGGAAAGGCTACAACGGTTATTCGAAGCTAGCAGATAGTGCTGGGCTCGGTGCCACCAGCCGCATATCGCCTGAAGGGCGGGGAGGCCTTCAGGCACTTTACTGCTGCTGTCTAGAGCGCAAGAAGAAGGCTTGGAATAGAAACAGCGATGGTGCGCTCGACCTCATCACCAGACTGGGGCAGCAGACAACAGATGCGGCTAGCGGGCCAGCATGCAGATGGCGCCACGGCTGCGAGATGGGAGTGTGCGCACTTCTGGGCGTCCTGTGTCGTACTTTATTTCGATTGGGCGGCGCGCTCATGAAACCACCCATCCTCGAGCTTCACACGCCAGGCGAGTGCTGCTGCAAATGCGAGACGAGCCCGAGGAAGCTTTTGAGATTGAGCTCCTGAACAGTCTAGAGGGTAAGGGCAAGATGGCAGAGTCGGTCATGACTGCTGGTGCTGATGACAAGGGCACCCACATGTGGCATGCTGTGTCGCCCGCCGCCAGAGTGGACCCTGCAATGAGGCTTCGCCCGGGCGCTCCAGTGACCAGCAGCCAGGGCCCAGCTGTGTGACGAGGCAATCGAACGCAGCGCTGCGCTGCCTTCTTTTGCCCGCCTGCCAGACTGCTGCCTCGGCGTGCCCTCGACTGTCTCTCCTGCCTGTCTGCCTGTCTGCCTGTCTGCCGTCTCTGCGACACCTGTCTCGCGCAATCACGAATACGTGGGCAGCACGCTGTTCGGGGTTGTGTCCATATTTACAGAACCCTGGCACCCTGGTCGCGGCCTGCAACCACCTTGGATAGTCTGCGCGCTAGCCTTCCCACTGCTGCATGGCTTGCGCTCCCAGCAGCATCCTCACCGCGATACCTCTCCGTCACCTTTCTCCCGCAGCCGCAGCCCAGAGGCCCGCTGCAAGCCTCCCACATTTCTCTCCGTCCTCGCCTGCGACTCTGGACGCGCTACGAGCAGACCATTTGCAGCATTCCGCCGCGGCGTTCGACCACTGCATCCGGCACAGCTCTTGGGACGTCCGCGAAACCGCCCTGCCGCCCAGCGCCGATCACTTACGAGCGATCAGCAGCGTCCGTCGACTGCACAGTCCCGCAGACCTCGCGCGACGCCTCTCGACACCACCTCCTCTCCCAACTCGTGGCGACTGCTGGCGACCTTCCAGCCACTGTGTGCTTGGCCTGCCACTCGCCGTCGCGAAGGCTGACGCAAATCGAATTGCTTTTCCCTCGCTGTCGTGACGGGCGCCCAGCTCGACCGCCGACACTGAGCCTCGACACTCCGCACCACGCTCGCCACGCACCTCTCGACCACCGGCCACCTGCATGCGTATTGCTATCTCGTGGTCCTGCGGTCTTGCACCGCGCTGTTCACCCTATCGACTTCTACTCTAACCCTGCAACATAGACGGCTTGTCACCGCCGTGCGCCAGCCATCATGCAGATGAACAACCCCCAAATGCAGATGAACAACGGCATGCCCCGCCAGGGCCAGCCGAACATTGCAAACTACAACCACTTCTTCAGCCACTACCGCGCCCAACAGCAGCAGGGCAAGATCCCCCAGGGCTGGCAGCAGTCCGTAGCACCAGAGGAACGGGGCCAACTCGCCTTCCAGTTCTTCACCCAGTACCGCCTCCTGAAGCCAGACGGGCCGGAATTGGAAACCATGCGCACCTCGCTCCAGTTCGAGAACCAGGTCTTCATTCAGTCGCAGACAAAGGACCAGTATGTCTCAAACATCAAGCAGAAACTCATGCAGATGACAGTTGCACGACAACAGCAGTCACAGCGCATGCAGCCCAACCTTGGCAACATGAACATGCCCATGAACGGGATGAACCAGATGAACATGATGGGCCAGCCTGGTCCTCAAGGTCCTCGACAAGGCACACCGCAGCAATTCAATCAGGGCTTTCCCAACGCTCAGCTTCAACGGCAGATGCAGATATCGCCAGTCCCCATGGCACAGCAAGGATCAAACATGGGCATGAATGTCGGCACTCCTAATCTCAACCAGGGTCAACAGAACCAGCAAGCCAACACGCAGCAACCGCCACACCGGTTACCTCAGGCACAGGAAGGCCAGTTCATCAACGGAGTAGCCAAGAAAATGATGGATACTTGCGCGGCTGAGATTCGCCAAAGGTTTCAGCTGGAAGTCAACGCCTGGCCTGATGAGAAGAAGCAACAGCTTCTTTCACAAGGCATTGATCCTCTTTTCTTCCGTTTCCGCGCGCACGCCGAGATGATGTATAGGAGCGGCAAACTTAACCTCCAAAGCCTCCAGGCGCAACAGCGCGCGAATCCGGCGGGCGGGCAGCAGGGTGGCCAGCCCAATCAGATGCAGGGTCAGCAAGCCAACATGGCCCAACGACAGTCAAACCCTGCATTCGACTTCAACGCAATCACGGACCAACAGCTAGGAGCTGTAAGGCTCCAAGACTCAGGCGCAGAAGTTGTTCCTGCTAGCAACAACAACAGTGCCCAAATGGGTGCCTTTGGGCAAGGAGGTCAGCCTCAGAATGCAGCTATGGCACAAAGACAGGCTGCATTCCAGCAGAGCCTCCAGCGTCAGGCCAATGCTTCCCATATCCAGGTAGCCCAGGCTCAAGCGCAAGCGCAAGCGCAACAGCAAGCTCAGGCTCAAGCACGCGCGCAGATCGACCAACAACAGAGGGCGCAGCACGCAGCGATACAGAGGAACCAGAATCAGGTACTACAGGGGCAGGTCGGTGGACTCAATCTTCCGCCAGGATCACAACCAAGCCCAGCCATGTCGATGCTCAACCGGCCAATGAACCCCCCTGGCCCACAAGGATCGCCCAACCCGCAGCAACGGCCGCCGCAGGCGCATGTACCGCAGATGACGCCTCAGCCTGGTCAAGGACAGCCCGAACAAGTGTCTGCTTTGTTGCGGGAGGCACAGCAGAGGTCCGCTGCAGCCGCTGCTCTGGGCCAGACTCAAGGGCCTCTGACCGACGCTGCGCGGATGGCCATGATGCCAAAGGATCTTGACCCGCTTGCGCAACAACAACTCCTCAAGGTTCCAGAACAGAATTTCCGCCAGATTCTCGCCAACTACCTGACCACCCAACGTCGTAATCAAGCGATGCAGAACGGGTTATTGCCAGGTGGACCTGGGGCTCCAGGACAACGCGGCATGCTTCCCTTCAACCAACAGCAAGGCATGCAACCTGGAATGGCAGGACAGATGATGGGGGGCCCCAACGCCCTATCTAACATGGCCAATATGGCCCGTCCTGGCATGAATCTTGGGCAGCAGACGCCCGGTGTTCCTGGCGGACAACCCCAACAGCAGCGTCCCAATATGCTCACACCGCAGCGCATGATGAATGCGCAACAAATGCTTCAACAAAATCCTGGTATCATAGCAAGCACTGATGCTCGACCTTTCCCGCCAGAAGTCGTGGGTCCGCAGGTCAGACAAAGTCTGCCGCCGGACGTGAAGAGCTGGGGCCAACTAAAGCAGTGGGCCCAGCAGAATCCGGCCATACTATCTCCTGCAGAGACACAAAAGCTTCTCGTGCTTCAAGTGATCCATTTCCAGAACATGTTGCAGCAGCAACAACAAAGGCAGCAGCAACAGCAGCAGATGAATGGCACTGCTCAACCGAATAATCCTGCAGGTATGGCGCCGCCTGCCCCAATGACCCCAGGCCAAGGCCTGCCAAGGATGCCGCAACAAGCTTTGAATTTGGCCAGTATGCAAGTCTCAGAGCAAGAAATGCAGATCTTCCGACAGAAGATGGCACCGAATAATCCTCAGATTCTGCAATTGAATCCCGACCAGTTGCGCCAATACATCATTCAGACGAAGCTGAAGAGCCGGCAACAACAGCAGCAGCAGCAAATGCTTGCTCAACAGCAGCAGCAGCGAAGCATGCTACAGCAGCAGCAGCAGCAACAACAACAACAACAACAACAGCAACAACAGCAACAACAGCAGCAGCTACCACCTCAGCAGCCCACTCAGCAGCCCACTCAGCAGCCCAGTCGACCCCCGACCGCTCAAGCTCAGTCAACACCACTGCCTAAGCCAGTTGCGAGACCACAGCAACCTGCACAACCTGCGGTTAATGCTAACAAGAGCTTAAAACGGCCCAACGAGGACTCTGCTGAGGCCAACACAGACCAATCTGGCGGAAAAGCAGCGCCACAAGCGCCTATGGTCCCTCAGAGACCGATTCCCAATCTCACCCAGGAGCAGATGTCGAAGCTCACACCGCAGCAACAGGCTGCAGTCAAGGCACAGCTTCTCAAGGCTCAAGATGCCTCCCACGCCGCCAATGGCAAAGCACCACAACAACGCCCATTGCAAAGCGCTGATGATGTTCGTGCCCGCATGACCGATCCTGCGAGGATTCAGAAGTTGCATGCCATTATGTCTGAGGTCGAAAGGATGTTGCCCGCCGGCCAAACAAATCAGATCCCACCGCAAGTGCGCGCTCAACTACAGGGCACACTTCAGAAGCAACTTCAATATTTGAAGAAGATTGACCTTTCGATCCGCTTCTTCTACGCATCTTTCGATAATGACAGCAACTCCGAGAACGTCATACGTCAAATTATGATGGCGCGGTGCTTGCTGTTCCGAGAAATGAGCCTCGATACCGGGTTGCTCAACGACCAGATCAATCTGTCAACAGATGGCTTCAAATCCCACCTCCGTACCGTCCTCAACTTCGTCACCAAGATTGGACAGAAAATGTCGCAGTCACAACAGGCTCAAAATGGCAATGCCCAGCCTAACCAGCAACAGTCGCAGCCCAGCGCAGAGCTTGCTACCCCTCCAGCTCAATTGAATGCCGCCAACCTCAAGCAACACACAGAGTCTCACCAACGAGGTTCGAAAGCTCCGCAAGCTCCGACTACTGACCGACCGCCCTTCCCTCTGGGTGGCGGGCAATCCCCAAGTGGAGCTCCGAAGTACTTCGATGAAGCCCCCAGACCCATCTCACTCGTCTTGCCAGACAAGAAGCGCGCAAGAGTGGACGGAGGCAGTGCGAGCTCAACACCTGGACCCAGGCCCTCGCCTCGTATGGGTGGTGGAAAAGGCAGCTCACCTGAGCTCAAACGACAGCCGGGACCCGACAAGCAAATGCCTCAGAAGCCGACGTTCAAGTGCAAGGAAGCTAACTGCGAATACTCTGTTCGAGGATTCGATACACAGACGGAGCTTGAGGCTCACATCAGCATTGCCCACACTGTACATGAAAACCCTCTCCGATTTGCGCTCGAATCTATGGCAGATTACCTCGACGTGGACGCAAAGACTGGCGAAGCCAAGATTGTCACTTCGAAGCCGACCGCGAAGCCTGCGCCTGCTCCGGCTGCTTCAGTCCAGCGTACATCTACGCAGGCTATCAAGACTGAACAGGGTACTGTCCCCACAGCCTCGACTCCTTCCGGACAACATGTGGGTGCCACGCCAATGGCGCGCATACCAACGCAGACTGGTATTAAGAACTCTCCATCCGCCAACTTGCTCAAGACTCCGCAGGCAATGGCCAAGGTGGCCACGCCCAGCACCGGAGCTGTCAAGCCTACGCCTGCCGGTGCTGCGAAGTCGACAGTCAAGGCGCCAGCACCTGCCGCCGTACCCGAGCCAGAGAAGACACAAGATCTGCAACCCATGATCCCCATGTCACTGCTCGACTACTCGTATGAGGAGACATTTGCTGCCCTCGATGCCAACGGTCCCTTCACTGTACTCGACTTGAAGGACGTCGACAATACCTGGGCCACACGCTCGCGGCCCAGCTCACCAACCGAGACACCCGACTCATCCTCCAAGGATACGCCATCCACACGCCAGTCCGACATCTCCGAGAACGATAACCTCATGATCAACATCGACATCGACATGCCCGACGCCTGGATGATGCCCATGCACGGCGACGCGCTCCCACTCGACATGCAGCTATCCGACGACCTACAAACTCTCGGTGTGTCTCTACCGCCTATGGATAGCGAGGAGATGATGCTTTTTCCCTCGCTACTGGATTTCGATGCCGTGGAGAAGCAGATGGACGGCAGTCTAGCTGGGCTGGCAGCCGGCATCTACTGATCTCTCTCGATCCCGCACTTTGCCGTCTTCGGACGTGTTGCACATCACAAGTTTTATGTTTGTTTCATGTACCATCATTCATACACATCGGCGGAGCAGCGTTTCTTGTCCACGTTTGATCGTTTCTACTATTGAGGGTCTGCATGGCGCTTTGGGTACTGCGCTGCGGCCTTGCTTATCGGGGCTTTGCTACGGAAGCCTGGAGGCTATGGCGATGTGTGGCGCCATGTGATTGGGGAAATGTTGTTATGTGCCTCGCGCGAGGTCGGCTTGTGGATAATGATACCCTGTTTAGCTGCCTTTGTCGTTCTGGGACAGGTCTGAAGCGTTCTGCATACTCCATGAAGTCATCCAGATTATAACTCCTGCGCAACCATGACGACTGTGATGTGTGCATTGATAAGCGGTGAAATCAATCTTACAGCGCGGCGCACCTGCATTATCGCGGCGATGCGCAACCACGCGGATTCAAATCTCAGCGACCCGGTCCGGATGCTCGCGCTCTCTCCGTGTCCAGACGCGTCTCACCCTCACAGGCCTTCTGAGACCCATCCTAATACCAAGCCCGTGGGATCTTAATACTACAATCCCCTCTCCGCGTCCAGACGCTGCCTCCGCAACCAGACGGATGCAGTCTGACAGACGCCCGATCAGCGGAGCGCCCAGACGCCCGCCGTCAGCATCGACGGTGCCCGTGGTAATCGACATGTCATAATACCTCTGGCCAGGCAGACGGGGCGAGAATACCGCCAGTCCCACGGTACACACACGTCCCGCTATCGAACGCTGCTCCTCACCCCCTCCTCACCAGGACTTGAAGCTGCGCCGGTGCTCCCGGCTCTGATGCTGCAGCTCTCGCTGCGGGACGCCGACCACAGACGCCGTGCACCCGATTGCACCGCGCCCGCTTCCCAACGAAACACACCCGCAGGTCGCAGAAGGTTCTCCGAGGATTCAGCGTCGTGACCTCACTCTGCAGCGCACCTGCTCGGCGAGGGCGCGCATCCCGGCAAGACACGTGAGGTTGATGCAGGGTGAATTTGGACTTGCCAGATGCAGGCACTGAGTCGGCGCTAGAAGGAAGGGATGGGGAGAAGAATCCTTACAGGCCGGTGCGCTGAGGCTGAGGTTCTGTGTGTGTGTGTAGTGGTGGCGATGCGCTATTCTCGGCGGGCTGCAGGACGTGGCGGCGTGTGCGGGTTCTGGTTGGACGGGAACAGTTCGGCGCGGCGGAGGCCTTGGCCTTGGCCGAGCTTTGAGGAATGTGTTCCGCTGTGACGTATCATTGGGCGGTAGTGCGAGACGGACTACCTACCTACTGCGGCGGTGCAACGGCTACATTCCATCATTCTGTGGAGCGTTCGCGAAGACGGAGATCTTCGTGCGTGCGGAGTGGCTCGCACGAGCTGCAAGGACGTGGAAGCTGAGGGAGTCGAGATGCGGGATTGCTTCTTTGTTGGAAATAGTTGGGAACGGCAGCTTTGCTTCTGGCAAAGCTTGCGTCGTGGTTTGGTTCGCTGACGACGAGCGGACAATGGAGATGCAAGTCAGCTTGCAGTGGAGTGCTACCTCGGGCGGAACAAAGGTACGAGACGTGGCTGGCGCTGTCTGCGTACCGCCCTTTGTGCGTACCACCGTTTGTGCGGGCTCCTGACAGATATCTGTTGTTGGGCTCCAGACAGATCTCTGTTGCTGGGCCCCTGACCTCTGGAAAGCGATCCTGCCGGTGCTGCTTTCGGTTAGGGGGTGGGTCTGGGGTAGCGGCTGAGCAGATCTCCAGGGCTTTGTGGCTTTGTGGCACCCGCCAGAGCACGCCTGAGGGCTCGGTAATGAGGGCCTCTCGGTTGGCTTGCCGAACGGGCACGAAGATAGACGGATGGGGATCGTGGCGTTTTTTGGCGATGTGCATGTATCGATCGCCGGTCACGTAGAAACTTGTGTATCAGGGCTGGCAAGTGCTTCAACAGCCTCTGTAGGACGAGCCGCTGGATGAGTACAACAACGGCGCCGGGTGTTCAGTGCTAGTACTATCTACAACCGTATTCAAATATCAAGCATTCTTGCGGCCGGGAGCGCGTCTTCCGCCAAAACCAACGCCTAGCAGCATGCAGATACGCGTCAGCGCGAGGAAGTAGACCCAGCCGACATTGCCCCAGTCTATGGCGTTCCAGTTCCACCACTGCAGGAATGCTCTGGAGAAGCCCAGCGGCAGGACCGAGTACAGATGACCCACGTCGGCAATAAGCAGCACGATGATGAGCGCCTTCCACACGCTGTGCTCGGTGGTCACGCGCAGGATCAGCGCCTCAGTCAGGGCAAGCCCCAGGTACAGGTTCGCCAACTGAGTCAGCACAATGGACGTTGAGACAGGCACTACGCTGGGGGCACTAGGGGCGTGGGTGAGAGACAGGTAAGCCGACTGGAAGCAGAAGGCCTGCACGGCGCCTGCGAGGATGGAGACAGGCTCGAGGTACAGGAAGACCAGGCGGTAGAAGGCGGGGATGCGTTTGGTGTCCATGGTGAGGTTTTCTGTTGTTGTTTGGGCGCGTTTCGTCTGGGCTGCGTTGTAACAGAGCGGTGGGCGCACGGAGGCGGTGAGGGCGAGACCTCGCAGGCACAGATGCAGTCCTTTGAGGTGCAGACGGGCGGTGCAGGCGGACAGCGCGAATGGAACTGCACTGTAACAGACGTGCAGACCGCCGTTCCGCGCGCAGTACGAAGTGTTCTGTGCTGTTCCAGTTCCCGTGAATTTTCTGGGAGACTAGTGAAGGCCGGCGAGCAGCATCGCAGCGTAGCGGCCCAGGGATCTGCTGCGAAGAGATTGGCCGGTGTCGCCCCCCAGCGTGCAGAGCGTCGAGCCTTATTTACACGCATTTACGCCCGCCGGTCTTTGTGCTCGTCTCATTATCTCGCTCTCTTCGCTGTTTCCGACGACGGTCCGCTCCCTCTCTTTCCTTGCCACTTATTCTTCTGCGTCGTCCCGCTTCCTGCGTTCCACGCACGCGCTGCCCCGCCTGCAGCACTCACCGTCGCTGTCACCGCCGCCGCTCGCTGGCCAGTAGTTGCCGCTATTCTGTTGTTGTTGTTCGTCGTTAGCCCTTTTTATCCATTGTTCTGTCTTGCTGTTGCTGCTGCACCGTCACGCCCTGGATTCCTAGCTTCGTGCCCACGACTCGCTGCGCGTTTCGGCCTCAACCCGCCCTCGCCCCCTGGAACCGGCCTGCTCAGCAGCATCGTGCCCGCCGCTGCATCTGCCAGCAGACGCTCCAATGCATCGCAGTCTGGCCTCCCGTCCGAAGACATCTTCTGCTGCAAACGACGACAACACATCCACCCCCTTCGACCACACCATGAAGAGGACCGCCTCGCAGACCTTTACGAGCAGCTACTACGACGCCGACCGCTACGGCATGGCCCTCGATGCCGTCAACGAAGCAGACAGCAGCAGCCATGGTGAAAGCGCCCTTTCTAGAGCACTCGGGAATCTGACGGGCCCTTTCACCCGCCAGAAGAGTCGCAGGAGGTTATCTTCCTTCTCGTCCGCCTCTGCTGCTTCCTCCCGCCACCGCAGACCGTCCATCCAGAGCTTCATTGAGAGCCTGCCGTCATCTCACGCCTCCCGCAAGTCCAGCAACGAGCAACAGCGCCTGCCTCTCCCCCACACCGACTCAGGGATGCCCTCACTCCCCATCGTCACGCCGTCGCCGACCAGCACCAAAGGCTTTTCGCTCAAGCGCTTCAGTTCCATGCGAAGGAAGCCAGCTGTACCTCAGCCTTCGGGCGAGTCGTCCCGGACACCACAGCACCACACTTCGCTCCTGACTGCTCAACTCCTGGGAGGCGCATCTGCACGACAGTCGGCCGCCGCTGCCAACGAAAGCCGCCTGAACCACATCCGCGAACAGGAGCACACGTACCGCTTCATCCACGGCCTCAATCCCTCCAGCAAGGGTGATGTCGACTTCAACGACAACGAGAGCGGCGTCGACATGACGTGTTCGTCGCCCATTGTTCGGACGGACAGCGCGAACGACAAGAAGATGAGTAAGTTCACGTCAGATTTATGCATAAACCCTGAGCCAGTTCTGACGAGACCCCTAGCCGACCCCTTCCAGCGCCTGCCTGCCGAACTCGCTACCACTGTCTTGTCCAACCTCGACGCAACATCACTCGCCCGCGCAGAACAAGTTTCACGAACCTGGCGAGAACACGCCGCCTCGAGTCACGTCTGGCGCAACGTCTTCCTCCGCAAGTACCAACCCGAGGTCCACGTTTCGCCCGCACCCATCCAGATGGGTGGTTCGGGTGTGGGAAAGCAGGTGAACGGCAAGCCCGCCCCTGCGCAAGAGTGGAAGAAGATGTATTCTGCCCGAAGCACAATCAACAAGCGGTGGAAGGCTGGCACTCCCGCTGCCGTTTACCTGAATGGCCACACAGATAGCGTCTACTGTTGCCAGTTCGATGAGAACAAGTGCATCACTGGCTCCCGCGACCGCACCATCCGCGTGTGGGACCTGAAGACATACACGTGCATCAAGGTGTACGGCGGGCCAAACCACCGTCCTACCCTCAACACACCACTTCCCATGGAGGAGCGCTCGGAATGCGTCATCAGCCACACATCAGTCAACGGCACCGACACTGGCAACAAAATCTACAACGTTCCTTCCGACTACCACGACGCATCGATCCTCTGCCTGCAGTACGACCACGAGATTATGGTCACTGGCTCTTCTGACTACACCTGCATTGTCTGGGATATCACCGGCGAAGAATACGTCCCCATGTACCGCCTCCGCGGTCACGAGGCCGGTGTTTTGGATGTTTGCCTCGACGACAAATATATCATCTCGTGCAGTAAGGATGCGATGATTAAGGTCTGGGACCGCAAGACCGGTGCCTGCATGCGCACCCTCAAGGGACATCGAGGCCCCGTGAACGCCGTCCAGCTTCGCGGCAACCTTCTCGTTTCCGCTAGTGGAGATGGCATGGCCAAGCTTTGGAATCTTGAGACCGGTGCTTCCATCAAGGACTTCCCATCTGAGGATAGGGGCCTCGCAGCTGTCGAGTTCTCCGATGATGCCAAGTACGTTCTCGCTGGAGGCAACGACCACGTTGTCTACAAGTTCGACGCCAACTCCGGCAACCTTGTCCACAGCCGCGTCAAGCACGATGGCCTTGTTCGTTCGCTGTTTCTGGACGCCTTCAACGGTCGCATCGTATCCGGCTCGTACGACCAGAGCATCCAGGTTTCCGACTACGAAACTGGCGCCACATATGCTGTCTACAAGAACTGGACCACAAGCTGGATCCTCTCTGCTAAGAGCGACTACCGCCGTGTTGTGGCCACAAGCCAAGATGGACGCACGTTGATCCTGGACTTCGGCCACAACGTTTCTGGATCTGATTTGCTGGTTGGGGGAAAGTAAGTGATTCCACACTTGCTGGCCCCGTCCAACCAGCGACACCCGCCTCGCCACCACCACCCGCCACCACAACGTGGTTGATGACGAAGAGCCCCACCAATTCATCCTGCGTCCGGCTATGACCGACAAATGCGGATGTCATAAATGTCACCCCGGAGGAACGTAGTATGTTGTCGAGACGTAAGAAGTAAAGGTCTACCACATTGATCTGTTTGAGAAAGAAGAGGTCACCCATCGAGGTGTAGATGTGCTACAGGGAATTTATTTGCATCAGCGAGCGTTTACTATCCTTGGCATTTGGCATAGGCACTCATTTCTCCTTTGTAATAGCAAACGCATACTAGATTAAGAGCGTTGTTCTGCGCTTGGTTCGCATCGCATCGCATCGCCATGCAGGCATCTAGGATACTATCTTTCGTTCTTGTTTGTAGTTTGTATCGCTGAGTGGAGGCTTAGATAGGACGGAGCGAACACTCCCTAATTAGTTCTGACAGTTATCAGAGTATACTATCACATCATCTTCAGTCGTTGTCGTCTCGTGCGTACATTTTGCAAAATGACAATCGTACACAGCATATATGATGCTACAGATGAAGAGTGAAAAACTGCAAGCCGCCCTTCCTCTCTCTATCGATGTGCAGCACATGCTTCCCCCATTCCCAGTCCTCCCCTTTGGTAGGTGAGAAAGAGCTGGGATCCCGATCTTCTCTCGCCAACTTTCAGACCCAGCTCCTCACAGCTCTCGGACACAGTCCCCGTCGGTCACCACTGCACTGTCATTCTATATGACACACAAGACCACAGCCCTCGGCAAACGAACTCCTCGTAAAGTTGATTCCTCCGGTGCGAACCCAGCAAATGTCCACCTTACCACACAACTGCCAACTGGGCATCCACTCAAAGCTTGTTGGCTACGATTCTGCCGGCGCCAGTAGAAGAACGTTAGGATCCGGTTCAGTGAGACGAAATCGTCGCGCTGCACCCTGGCTTCTCATTTCGATACTCGGAATATGGTATTTTTTGGAGTTTCTCGCCGATGCGGTATATTGAGGCCCGCCGCATCTTCCGGGAGTCTTGTGTTGCGGTGATGAGGGTGGTCGATAGCTACAGAAGTGAAGAAATTGATCGTTGTGTGTAAGCTGATCCGCATCTGCAGTGGCTCCTTGGGCTGTGTAATGCGTGCTAATAATTTCTGAACGTATTCGTGACAGTCTCTTCACCAGTCTTAAAATAACTCGCCATCCGGACTGAGGCTTGACAGGAATCACGCGCTAGGCTCACAGACGATTACGGTGCACAGCTCTCTGGAATGTGAAAGGCCCGCTGGGTGAACAGTAAAGACCCAACAAGCCGCTAGCAAGCATCCAACGCGCTACGTCATTACCGCATTTGGTATTCGGATGATTGTCACAACGCTGTCTTCTACCTCACATGGCGGGGGCTAGCGATGCGTCAGGCGCACCTCGTAAATAGATCGCGTGGGTGAGCTCCGCTATTGTGATCCACTCGCAGACACAACACCTGCAAGCGCACCTTCCTCATCTTCCTATTGGCCGACCTCACACCTCGAATACCTCAGAGCAGGGCCGCCCGTACAACCTCTTAATAGCATATAAGCATGTCGATCGGCTCCGTCTGACAGCATAAGACATCTCCCTTCAACCCCCAAGCTTGCAACTTCAGTCCAGAAAGCTGTAGGTAATCGAAGACCTACTACTCAACACAGCGACTCTCACACATTTACCGATTCCAAACATCAGAGATGGCACACCTTGCTCAGGTCCCCTCGCCTGTCGGCATCTTCCCTCAATTTTTTGCCCGCAGTTCTGAAACCCTCGTACTGAAAGAAAAGGTCCTCTCGCTGACCGGCGACGACTTCCACATCAAGCTTGCAAACGGTACACCTATCTTGCGCGTCGCGGGCAAGGTTATGTCGATATCCGGAAGAAAAAAGGTGTTCGATGAACAAGGAAACCATATCTTCGACATCGTCAAGGAACACTTCCACATCCACACGACGTTCCGCGTCGAGGATGCTCATGAGAAGAAGATCATGGAAGTCAAGAGCTCATTCAAGCGTGAGTGCAGCGAGCTTGGTGGATCATACATCATGCTAATGCGTCCGTTTAAGTGATGGGAAGCAAGGCGACCGCAACCTTCACATCGCAGTCCGGCAAGCAAGAAATACTCACGATGCGCGGAAACTGGTTCGATACAACCGCAGATATCACGGATGAGGCTCAAGGCAGTAAGACATAGCTCTCCTCGAACCTCTGCCTGATGGCTTCGTACTAACGGATCCCAGATGCCGTCGTAGCACGCATCGACCGCAAGCTCCTCAGTGGCAAGGACATCTTCTTCGGCCAGCAGACATACGCCGTGACTGTCGCACCAGGCGTTGACATGGCTCTGATAGCAGCACTGTGCATTTGTCTCGACGAGAAGAACAACGAGGGCGGCTCGTAGAGGGTCAAATTCCTCGCTGCGTGGACAGCGGCTGGAGCAGAAGCTGTTGGGAGGAATATCAGCGATCGGACGAACGCTGAAGCAAAGGCTAGATGAGCAAAGAGGAGAAGGCAGGGAGCATAACTAAGGATGCGAAGGAAGCTGGCGAGGATCGAGCGGAATAAATGTGAAGCGGAGTTGAAGGAGAGGAACACAGGGCTGAAGCAAGAGAAACTGGAGTTGCAGAGGCAGGAACAGTGGGTAGCTCCACCGAAGCTCGGGACAGAACTCAGGAAGACGGCAACGTGCGCGGAAAAGCGGGCGAACAGAGCACTAAGGGGCAAGAGGTCTACCAGAAGCAACCCGCACTCCAGAGTAAGCTTAAGATAGAACATAGTGCGGGAAATTGATCGCCTTGAAATGTCTAAGGAGACGTTGAGGTGTCGAGGGAGGTGTTACTATTGATTCAAACTGTACAGACCAGCGCCGTGGTATCCTTACAGATGCTTAACTTATTCACGCATGATAAGGAATTCTGCACCTCTCCAAATGATTGCCGAGCGCTGCGAGCTGAAATGGTTGTCATGATTGTCACAGCAGGGACGTCTTTTGCTGATTGCACGCTTGCGAATACAACTTGTCAGTGATATTTCCTAATGTCCCTTGCCCACAAACGAGAAGAATCGTGGGTTTGAAGGACTACGTTGGACCACCATTCGTCAAGCCCAATGCACTTGTCCTCTTGTCCGAGCAGCAAGCACTCCAGGTCGACAAGGTCGTTACTCCTGACTCCCGCTGGACGTCTTCCACCACTGCGTTTTCATCCGTGGAATGTTATCACTGGGTTCTTGGCCTCTAGTGGATTTCGCTTGCGCTCGTGGCACCCGGTGCGTTAAGGTTTTGCATGCTTTTCACGCCTCCTGATGTGACCTTGTCTCGACTGACCATCTCCAAGACGGCGCTAACACCTCCAAGGCAAAGGCTGCTGCATCGCCACGCAATAAATCACCTGCGTCGGTCGGGAACGGGGCGACCTTATCAGCCGACGTTAAGAAGCGTATTTTCGCCATCCAGGACATCCGAAAGATGACCTAGAAGAAGCGCTCGGAGTTTCTAAAGGGTTTCGTCACCATATTTGTGGTTGAAGATTAGATCGTCGACACTCTGCCCTCCCGTTTTTTTCTCGCGGGTTCCTTGAGCTGCATGAGGCAGTCGTTATTCGTACAAGAACCTGATCAGAGCAATCGACCGGTTGCTGGATCTTTTGATTGATCGTTCTCGGAACACTTGTGCATCATAAACCGAAAGAGTAACTGGTAGGCAGATACATAGTCAGCAACAATACAAGCATGTCATTTGAGCAATTACTTCACCCACATAATTCAGCGTTGCCCTATAACCATCCACTCTGCTAAGCCCCATGATATGCACTCCAGACTAAGCGCAGAATGAACCTTCGCCAGGCTTAGCACGACGCAAAGTGTCGTGCACTTTCAATAGTGACAACCCTTGCGTTCCTAGCAACCGATAGCGTTGATATGAGGTCTTTTCCTTTACTTTTGCATGTTAAAGTCCCATGTTGGGTCCAGAATATCTGCATTGAACCAGTCGAGCGAAGGCTGCGACTGGAACAACTGCCACATCATGTCGTCGTTCCAGGTCGATGGTAGGAAGCCATCGGTTTTATTGGTGCCGACGCTGGACGCCACATTGAGTAGATCTGGAGTATTGCGCATACTCGACAGTGCGGAAGGCTGTGCCGAAGTCTGAGCGGAGAAACCTGGGACGGCAGCGCTTGAACTGCTAAGATCCTGTGGTCCTGAAGTCTTGACAAGTGGGTTACAAAGACTCAAGAGCGTAGCACATAGACGGTGTAACCGGTTGACGTACTTGTTCTCGGTGACGAGGGCAGAGATACCGTCGGTGACAGCCTGCAGAAGCTGGAAATCGCGCTCATTGGACGTGCCTACAACGTTACAGAACACCACGAAGAAAGGACAAAGTGGGTATGATAGCATGGTCCTGATCAGAGTTAGCTGATGTGGGTTGCAATGAACCTCACTTTCATACCAGGCCAAATACGGATCGTAACCCTCGATGAAATGGCCTAAGCTCTTCGACGTGGACATAATGACCTTGACGCACTCGAGGGCCAGGCGCGCGCTCCGGAGACATTCTTCCCTCTCCAGGGGATCGGTCGTGACCGTGGGGCTGAGGCGATGGACTGAAGTCAGAGTTGAGTAGTACTTGAACTCTAGACACTTCCAGTGCAACAAAATGTCCATAATAGAGTCGAGGAGGTGACTTGGACAGTCCTGCGTGGTCAGCTGAGTGCTCAATCATTTCGGGGTGGAGATACATACTCTTTGCATGATATTGTAGATGTCAGACATCTGACTCCTGAGCCAAGCGACTTCTTCCTTGAGCGGTGCATTGGATTTTCTTGACGCATGGTCCAGCGTAAGATCCAGAATCTTGTCGTGAACAGGTATCATCTCCATGGCGATGATTTCGAAGATGCTCATCGGATTTAGCGGGTTGGGTACGATCAGAGACGAGATCTTGACGCTCATAGGGGGAAGAGACCTTGGGCGTAGCAGCAATAGGCTCATACAGCTGTCAAAATGAGAACACCAGGCAACAGCCGCTTGTATCTCTTCAGCGTATTCGTCTTTGATCTCACTGCCTGTCAACTTATGATAGCCCAGCGCGACGAGGGTGCGCGAAGCATGAGCTGTGAGCTCCCAACAGCTTGCAGGATTTCCTATGATCTGCATCATCATAGCGCCCGTTATCAACACTTGGACCAAGAGTAATGAGGGTGTGCTGAGGAAACTGATATGGTCCAGGGCAGTAAGTGCTGCGCTGAGATGCTTGTATTCAAGCTGCTGGATGTGCTTCTGCACGGCCGGACTCTTCGGCCCCTGCAGCTGACTGGCATAAAGGACAACCGCAAACTTGAAGTGGATGATGACTTTGTACAGATTTTCAGTCTTCTCGTCTGCTGTGCCTTCCATTAGGGCTAGAGCGATCCTCTCGACTGCTTTTGGCGGGAGGTGATCGAGACTGTGGAAGTGAATAGTGGTTGGCGCCATGCTTTTGGTCTCAGTCCCCAGGATTACATGAAGGATTTCGCCATTGGTAAGCTCTGTAGGCTCGTACATTGACTTGTCGAATGAACTGCGGTCCTTCATGGCCGGCACAGGAGCATTTGATAAGTGGTCGACAAACGAGATCGCGGTCTCCAGCACCGAGCGCTGATGCATCGAGAAGCGGCTGTTCATTGACAGCTCTTTTTGGATCAAATTACGTGCTTCACTTGTTGTAGGCTGCTGCACTGTGTCGACCTCTGGTGTCGCTGCAAGGGCGCCAGCGTTGACAGCACTGCTTGTACGCTTGCGCTTCAACGGGCGATCGGAAGCTCCGTTTTGGTCTGGGGATTTTTCTTCTGAAATGGCAACTGAAGGTCGTGGAGTTTCTTGAGTGACGCGAACGGTGTCCTCAAGGCTCGATAATCTTTGGACAAGGGCTTGGATCTTGTCATCTGTTCGAACCTTAGGACGGGGAGCTCGTTTATGCCTGTTGCGAAGGCATTGGCTCTTTGAACTTGTGCAGTTGAAGCAAGGATCTTTACGATCACACTTGACCTGCAGATTATGTTAGTTCGGAAGCGAAGCCACTTGCTTCGACTCGACAGATGGTCGGACATGCTATTGCTGGGCTCAAGTGATAGCTACCGTCCACAACCCAGCCACTCATTCTCTTGTCACATATATTAAAATGCGTACTCAATGCCGAGGTATACAATGACATCGATGATTTGGTAGCTATTTGTTTGGATGGAACAGTAGGTAAGTATCGAGCTGTGCCACACACCTTCCTAGCGTGACATAGATCACACGCTTGCACGCCGCCATGCGCGGCCCAGTTTTCTTCTGGCATTTCCGAGTCGATAGGTAAAAGCAGTGGCTGAAGGACGAGACCTCCGTAGAAGTGGACGAAACGGGAGTGGGAAGGAGGTGAATGACACGCCAAGATGCCCGGCTTACGCCTCGGGCTTTTCAGCTTTCCGACAGCCGACAGCGCCTTCCTGCCACCGTCATCCACCAGCAACGAACTCACGGCCTCGCTACAGCTGTGCAAGCTTGAGTTTACAGTCTGGCCTCATTGGTCGTGCTAGGTAGATTGTGAGAGTGTGAGACCCTCTACGAACCTTAAGAAGGGCTGTGACGGACATGGCAGATGGTTCGGCGCCGCCGCAAGAAGGCACTCACTGCATGCACTTGTACAGACATCAAGACGCCAGAACCGAAAGCGTCTTCTGGAGACTCTCAAGCCGCAATGCAGGGAGTCCACCTTCAGTGAAGATCGATGCAGTACGCGGCTGCTCCCGCACTTGCATCCATCGTAGCGAGCGCACCAAAGAGGCGCATTTCTTCATGTGTGAGCGGAGCTGTATACCTGACGATGGCGCTGGCCGTCAGCAATGAGCTTCAGCCTACGGGACGTTGTACTGGAGAAGCTACAACGCTTCAACGGATGTCGCTACGGCACCGCTGAATTATTTTCCGATTTGAGACAATACCTCGCACGCACAATACATCGTACCATGTGCAGTGGGCGCATCGTGAGCCTGTCACGCCTGTGCACCTAGACGTCGACTTGAGTCGCACAAAACAGGAATGCATTGATAATTATTACTCCACAGTTTCCACTGTGAATTTAGAAGAGGTGTAAGAATTGGAGAGAAAGTCCGCCAAAAGCAGAATTTCGGACAACGGTGGGCAGACATCGTGCACATCTGGCGCGCAGCTAGCCGAGTCGATGGCGGACAGGCCAGGAGCTGCGGCGAGAGCGTAACGCACTTACGAGACGTGGGATTGTGTCCCTCGAGCCTTCGATGATGCAAGAAAGGCATCCCGGGGTGAGATGCTCAGACAGCCGGAAAGACGAGCTCTTTTCGGGACGGCCTTTTGGGGGTGCGACCGAGTAATTGGCCTCGGCCGGACGAACACGTGGGTCATGAAGGTTCGACTGTCTATATACAAACTTGACTTCGTTGTGTCAGCTCTGTTCATTGCTATTGATGCTAAGCTGCCAGGATCTCGCCTCGAGGTCGATGATAGTCTGATGTTGGCCGTTCTCCAGTCCACGTGCAAGAGAGAACGCAAGTAATGTTCGCACGCAGGTATCACTGCAAAATGTGAGGTCCGGTTCGAACCTTACACTTGGCAAATGATGGATGCTTGATGGCCGTCGGCCGCCTGCGCAGTAAGGAGAAACGAGGTATTTCTGTGATTCGTCTTCTTCGGGAGACATTCCGATGGTAGTCGTGGAACCCAACTCCGATGTGCTTTCGAGCTGTGTCCCTGTGTGCGTCTCAGGGTCTGCCTGTCGACCCAATCAGCACAGGGGACATTGACTTCGTGGGGTGAATGTCAAAGCGCAGCGATAAGCAGCAGAGTACCAATTCGAGATCTTTAAGATAGTCTAGGACGAGGGAAAGGGCCTATCAGGGTGATACTGATTCAGAGACGCTGTGCGCTGCCGGGCACGGTTGCATCTGGAACACGCGCTGCAAACAACACGTCAGTTTTGCATACCGACAACATATCCGAATTTACATTTGCTCTGACATAATGGCGGAGCGGTACGAAGAGGTGTGGGGTATGGCTGGCTATCCGTACGAGTCTGTATGCTTGTGGGTTGTGGAGACGCGTGGATGGTGCAAAGCTGATCAAGGCTTTGAGCATGAAGCCCTTTGTGCTTCTCGCCACGGTCTTGGAGGCTGCGAGGAGCAACGTCGGCTGCTGCAGGGCGCTTCCACGTTTGAGGAACGCAGGCACGCAATAACGAGGAGGGGCTGCTGGAGAGGCTGCCTGCGGCGAGCGCGCTGACTGGCTTGTTTGTGATCCCACGCCATCATTGGCCCGGGTTCCGGCTTCTTCCCTCTTCCCCGAATAGAAACTCTTTGTCTTATCTCTTACTCTTGACCACCACGCCCAACATGCTCAGCTTCCATTAGAGCCGCCGCCCAGTAGTGGCCAGCACTGTCCCCAGACATGACAGGGCTGACCGCCGCGGGAGCTAACCCGCTCGTAAAAAGCACGAGTACCTGCACATCCCATGGCCCGCTGCTGAGTCGATGAATACTCCACCGCGCACTGCTTCCATCTCTCTTTATCTCCCACGCATTCACATGTCGGCGTAGTCGTTTCAGTTGTCACACCGCTGTCCGGGTGCTCCCGTGTGTTCCTGTTCCGTGGTCCTGGCTGTGAGTACCTATGATTGCTTATCTTGTACACCAATCCTCCTTCGGCCCTGCCTGACTTGCTTCTTTCTGTATATCAGTACAGCTTTGACCCCAGCTAATGATCCCATCCTAGAATCCCCTACGTCTTGATCACGCCCAGACATCCACTCTTTCACATCTGATTCGCAGCCTTCTCTCCTGGCCTTCCATGCGCCTTTTGTTTCTCGACCATTTGACAGTCTATGACCAAACCGGGTCAACTCCCGATGTTCCTCAGTAACACACAGCCACGCGCTCATCTGGCTGCCACCCCGTTTTCTTCCGAGGAAACCCAACTGCCTCGCGGAGAATGTGGATTCATCCAGCCCGAATCCTCGTCGAGCAGTAATTCACGCCAACGCTGCTCATGTCGAAGTTTCTACCCTGACTCGATCGTACGGTCTCGCTGCGGGTGCGGACATCAAGCATGGCACCACGAAACCCAGCCTCTCTCCGTGGTCTCGGTCGACCAGTTCCTACAGGTTGTGGAACAGATGAAGTTGTTGAGGCATGAGGTCCGTCGACACGAGAGCGTGGCGGAAGAACTGAGGCGAGAACTTCTCAGGGAGAGGGCAGCTAGAGAAGAGCATTTTCGGACATACAAGGCACTGGAAGCACGACTGTACGAAAACATGAGGCTGTTGAAGATCACCATGGACGACAGAGTGGAGGCGGTGGTGGACAGAACCTCGTCGTTCAGCGACCAGATCAAGGCTGTCCAAGAGCGCCTGACGATGGTGGACGAAGTCACTATGGAGCTGGAGAACCGAGTCGACAAAGTTCAACACCCCAACGGCTTTACTAAGGATGACACCCCAGTCGAGCCAACGCCCAAGCCTCGCCTGTCAACGCCAAAAGTCTCACCGGTCCCTCAGGTCCCTCTGCTCATGCAGCCGCAGCACATGCTTGGTCAACTGCCAATACGAACTGACAAGAAGTATCCGTTGACCTGGAACGTCCGTGTCATTTTCGTTCCTCGAAAGTCCCAAAGATTCGCATTTGACCCAGACAGCAATGGCTACAGAAGGTGTGCGTCTCGCAAACTCCAGCAGAATATTGAATTTGCCGGTCAGGACAGCGCCTTTTTCGCTTCCAGAATCGAAAATGCGTTCAGGAGTCTCTTGCGTGGTAGAGCATGGATGCCGCTAGTGGGTCACCGTCCTCCAGATGAACTGTATGGTCGCATGGCACTTACGATGCTTCCGCCTGATCTCGTCCATCGTGATCTTTGGGACCATCCTTTCGTTGAAGACCATTGCATCGCTCACGACAAGATGCAAGGGGACGTTCTCTACATTACCCTTCAGCATGAAGACGTTACGTGGAACGAGATTCGGTTCCTGGCTCCCGTCCTCGGAGCCGACGACACTTGTTGGGCTCACGACCCAGAGCTTGACGGCACGGTCAAATACAAGAGTCTGGACACTGAGATCATGTACGATTGCCAGGATCCTCCTCCCACATATTCATCTCGAACTCACTCGCTGGCGGACAGGGCGCCTTCCAAACTCGACGTACTTGCCGACTCCGCTGCTATGCTGAGTCCCATTGAGCGTGCACGTACATCGTCCATCCACTCCAGTCTCATGCGACCATCGCTCGAACGAACCCAGACCGCTTCTTCTTCCCAATCGAATCATCGTTTCTCGTCTGAGCGAAGCAGTCTTCGAAGCTTTGACACTGAGATGGCTGATGACGAGCATCGTGACAAGAAACCAAAGCTCAGGTCAAAGGACAGCGCGGTGAACGTCAGTGGTATGGGCCATGCGCAGCAACCCATCTACGTGTCGGGTCGTTCAAAGCGAAAGATGCCCGTGAAGGAGAAGGGCCAAAAGGAACCTCTCCATTTCAGCGTCACGAACGTTGCCAAATGGAGGCCAAATCTGCTGCATCCTCATTCATCAAAAGGCAAAGATGTTGCTCATGGTCTGTAATGTTTTCTAGATTTCCAACGTTTTTGTTATTTTCAAGGCGTTTAAGAGCAGAGCCTCGTTCAAGCGAAGGATACCCATCGGCGTTGTACTGTACAACTGCATCCGCGGCACAATCACCGCCACACAGCCTCATTTTGTTTATAGACTGGGTCTCTGACCTTGAGCGACGGCACGTTGTATCAACATGCAATACAACATACATCATCTCGGTATTACACCGCTTCTCCATATGCCACAAAATGCCGAACCGCTCTCAAGAAACTCCAAAGGACCCTAAATGTACAGTGCAAGCTGACCTTCGAGCCTATACAGGAAAATTCGAACCTTGTTACAGATCAGTGCAAGAGAGGCAGGAGATTGAATCGCAAATGGTCTGTGAAGCCGTGGCACCGACACCGTATCGACTGCCTAGATAACGCGGCGCGGGCAATCGGTCACATATGTGGGTCCTAACGCTAAGCGTTATCTCACGGTATGTGTGAGCGACACTTATCAGCAACTCTCGTTTGACCTTCGAGATGATGTACGGCAGCCAAGAAACGCCCTCAAAGCGACATTCGAAGCTCAAGCGTTGCCAATGCTGCTCTTGCTCTTGCCATACCTTAGCACATGAGACGAAGACGTCGCTGGAGAAGATCGGAGATGAAGCCTCCAAAGCAGGGTCGCATTGCGGGGAAGGCAGTCAAGCGGAGCCCCAGATCCGGGGTCGTCCCACGGCATATCGTGCTCTTGACATCTCAAAACTGCAGCGGCCACGCGACAAAGCCCAAGACATGTACTTGACGAACTTAAACTGATGCCCACCAGGGTGAATTGTGCCGGATAACCCTTTGCGGCATCCCTGAACAGCACACATGTCAGACCAATTTTCTCCAAGCAAAACGACCATGCTGACGGCTGACAACCTTGGAAGTCAATCTCCCCACTCTCGAGGATCTGCCACACCACACACGAGCAATGATAGACACACAGGCCTGCCCACCACGAACGGCTGTGACGCAGGCAAGGGCCGAGCGTATCAAGGGCGGCGAATCTGACAAGTTACGACGTTGAAAGCATGCGGAAGAATACTACCCTGGGCTTGTCTAACCGTTCTAGCCTGGTTTACGGATGCAGATAAGGCCAGGATGCTGCAAGCCTATGTAACTGTAAAGCGACATCGGTTGATCCTGCGTAATGAGCGCATGAGCGCGATTGTACATATGCTCTTAACAACTCGCCGATGCGCTTCTGGGATCACTTCGTCATACTACCAGAATTTACGACCACATCGGTGTCGGACCTTGCGCAATTGTGCTCGATCCCACGCACACCTAACGAGGCTGGCTATATCGAACAGCGACCATGTCTACCAGCCAAGACCCTGAGCTTGCGAAGACTGACCTCAAGGTCACACATTCAGCGTCTTCGGGAGACGCCGCACCTGCACCCATCGAGGGCGAATCCCAGCATCTACCTAACTTCGAACACGAGAGGGCATTGACATGGAAGTTCGACCTCCGCATCCTGCCCATGTTAGCATTGATGTACTTGTTCAATGCTTTGGACAAGGGCAATCTAGGCAATGCGAAGACTGATGGCATGGACAAAGACCTCGGCTTCAAAGGCAACCAGTACAACGTCATGTTGTCGGTGAGTACATCCTCAGATTATTGACAGAGTATAGCTGACTGCAAACAAGATTTTCTACGTTCCGTACGTTATCTTTGCGCCACCAATTGGCATGTTAGGGAAGAAGTACGGCCCCCACCGTGTCCTCCCCATCATGATGTTCTGCTTTGGCAGTGCTACGCTTCTCGCAGCATCAGTGCAGAACTGGAGCGGTATGATGGCACTTAGATGGTTCCTAGGGATGGCAGAATCGGCTTTCTTCCCGTTAGTTATCTACTACCTTACTACCTTCTACCGACGTGGCGAGCTCGCGCGTCGTCTGGCTCTGTTCTACGCTGCGTCCAACATCGCCAATGCTTTCTCCGGGCTGCTGGCTTTTGGTGTGTTCCAGATTGAGTCGAAGCTCGACAGCTGGAGGTACCTTTTCATCATCGAAGGGAGCCTCACAGTCTGCTTCTCCTTCTTCGCATACTGGTACCTTCCCGAATCCGCCTACAAAGCCAAGTTTCTCACAGAGGCCGAGAAGCAACTCGCCTTCCAACGCATCCAAATCGACTCCTCCTCCGTCGTAAACGAGAAATTTAACTTCAAGCATGCCATTGGCATCTTCAAGCACCCCTCGACGTACGGCTTTCTGGTTATCGAGATGTGCCTCGGCGTCCCCTTGCAATCCGTGTCACTCTTCCTCCCGCAAATCGTCGGCCGCCTGGGCTACGACAAGATCAAAACGAACCTTTACACCGTTGCACCCAACATTGTGGGTGCATGCGTGCTGCTCATTCTGGCTTTCGCGTCCGACCACGTGCGCCTGCGCTTCCCCTTCATCGCCCTCGGGTTCCTGCTCACGTTCATCGGGTTCGTCATCTACGCGACCATCGACGTAGAGCACAGCCTCACGGTGGCGTATTTTGCGTGCTTCATGATGACGTGGGGCACGTCCGCACCATCTGTCTTGCTCTCGACGTGGTACAATAACAACGTTGCGGACGAGAATCAGCGCGTCACGCTCACGAGTATTGGTGTCCCGTTGGCGAATCTTATGGGCGTCGTGAGTAGCAATATCTTTCGCGAGCAGGATAAGCCCAAGTACATTCCTGCGCTGGCGACGACGGCGGCATTTGGCGCGACGGGGTGTGTGTGCGCGCTGTTGTTGGGAATCTATATGGTGCTGGATAATGCGAGGCGGAATCGCAAGCAGGGTGTTAGTCTTAGCGCGAGGGATGTGAGTACGGCGAAGTTGAGGGATGGACCGAAGAGTGCGGACTTCAGGTGGTTCTTATAGTGTGCTTTGAGGCAAGACAGATCGCTCTAGTCTTGGGGTTTTCTAGAGAGCGTCCCATGCAATTAAATGCCAACAGCAGTCACCACCGGTGCCGGCTTGACTTCGCCGTGCACGTGGAACACATTGGCTGAGGTGCACTATGAATCTTGTGGGGACTCCGCATCGTCCAGAGTCACGCGCAGCCGTTGCCTGGATCCGGCTGGGTTTGGAGCAAGGCTGCCAGGAATGAACCAAGAAGCATAACGAATGTCGATGATGCTTGAGCAGACCACGATCCAAAAGCTTCTCTTTTTTCATAGCGGTCAGGCCGTCGTTAACCTGAGACCTATTACCAATCTGTAGATGAATAGGATGTTGATGCGGCCGTCGACCGCGGCTGTCCACTAGCGTGCAGCCTATCTTATCGCCGAGCTCCAGCTGCGACATGATCAGCACCAGCCTCACCACGAGTCACACATCACGGGGCCGTAGCTTGGAGCTGCCTGTCCTCATTACTGAACCCCCTCCCTCCTTCAACACACCCCAGACTGCTGAGTCTGAGTGTGCATCAACCCCTCCTACTTCACTCGAGTCGTCCACCACGGTGCTTGATAGCGCCCTAGCCGATAAGCACGACCGAGCTCCCGGCAGCTCACCCAAACACGCCATGGCAGGCAAAGGCATGGTGCCCATTCTCGTGGGCATGATGCTGTTGACAGGATGCTGCAACACACTGCTCACCAAGTACCAAGTATGTTCCGCGTACTCACATCAGCAGGGCCTTGACACTAATCTTACCCAGGACATGCAATGCGTGCGCAACTGCGACTCTCCGAACCCCAAAAACCGGCAGCACTTCGAGCAGCCTGTGCTCCAGACGCTGCAGATGTTCATTGGCGAGATGGGCTGCTGGCTCGTCATCGGCCTGTTCTCGCTCTGGACGCGCTACGCCGGTGCACGCGCAGGCTACGAAGCTATCCCCGACAACGACGGTGTCGAGACACCAGCGAGCGACGAGAGCGAGGGAAGGGACGTTGCGAATCCGCTCAAGCCTGCGCATCCCGACGATGAAGGCAGGATTCCGCTCGAGGGCAGGAGCGTATTTCTGCTTGCGCTGCCAGCGTGCTGCGATATCGCTGGTACCACGCTGATGAACGTGGGACTGCTGTTCGTGGCAGCGAGCATCTACCAGATGACACGAGGAGCGCTGGTGCTGTTTGTTGGCCTGTTCAGCGTGTGGTTCCTGAAGCGCCATCTGGGACTGTACAAGTGGTTCTCGCTCTTTGTCGTAGTCTTCGGCGTCGCCATCGTTGGACTGGCAGGCGCAATCACAAAGGACGACAAGGCAACGCCCGGCCACAAGGCGGCTCACTCCGATATGGTAGCTATGGATGTTGCGCCCCCCATGTCTCAGGCGCTCATGACCGTCATGGGCGTGCTGCTCATCGCCGGTGCGCAGATCTTCACGGCCACGCAGTTCGTGCTCGAGGAGAGGATCATGGAGAAGTACGCCATGGAGCCCATCAAGGTTGTGGGCTGGGAAGGCATCTTCGGGTTCCTGGTCACCACGATCGTGATGATTGTCCTGCACTTCGCCGTCGGCACTGGTTATTTCAACGCGAAGGAGGGCCTGTACGAAATGACGCACTACAAGGGCATCGCCGTCTCCTCCCTTCTGATCATGATCAGCATTGGGTAAGTCAAACTGCAAAACATCAACGGCTCTGCTAACGCCGTCCAGTGGCTTCAACTTCTTCGGTCTGTCGGTGACACGCACCGTTTCAGCCACATCGCGCTCGACCATCGACACGTGCCGTACGCTGTTCATCTGGGTCTTCTCGCTCGGCCTCGGCTGGGAGACATTCAAGTGGCTTCAGGTCTTGGGCTTTGCTTTCCTTGTGTATGGAACGTTTCTTTTCAACGATCTGATCAGGCCGCCGCTGAAGGCGTGTGTGGAGAGGAAGCCAGAGCCGCTGCTGCCCGAGGATCCCATGGAGCATCACTGAGTGTGAGAGGGCGAGTTGTACGTAGTGAGGAGGGAGGGCGCATGTCGGGTCCAGCATCGGCGTTTGTGAAGGTTGATTTTGCATGCGTCGAATTATAGCATTTACATGACATTCCATTACTCCCCATGTGTCGGTGTTCCCGTGCTCATGGTGGTGATGTTCCTGCCAGCTCTCGTGTCGGGCAAAAGACGGGATGCAAGGTTTGGAGATGGGGGGTTTTCAGATGATTTGCACAAGATCTGTGAGCTAACAGGGCTTCTGGGGACTGCAGTTAGGTGTTTAATTACATCCAGCTTTCTCTGTGACACGAGAGGTGATGTCTGCCAGTTGTGACGCTGAGGCTGACGCACTAACGCACTCTAGCGCTAAATAAGCGAAGCACATTGCGAAATCGCGACCAACGCAACTTCCTCGAACGACAACCACGACGGCACGGCCTATCTGAATCTCAGCAGCTAACCACAGTCCGACAATATGGCCACCACTCAGTCTGCCATCTCCAAGAGGAGAAAGTTCGTCGCTGGTACGCTGCACCTACACCCCCCCTCCCCCCCCCACCCTGAGCACGAGAGCGATCGGAGAAACTGGGGGTGTAAAATTAAAAGACGAGGGACATGAGCGAAGAATTGGAGGCGCAATTGCGACGTCGCATACGCAAGAACGAAAACGCAGGCTAACACCCTATAGACGGTGTTTTCTACGCCGAGCTGAACGAGTTCTTCCAGCGCGAGCTTGCTGAGGAGGGCTACTCCGGCGTCGAGGTCCGCGTGACGCCCACCGTCACCGACATCATCATCCGCGCCACCCACACACAGGAGGTTCTCGGAGAGCAGGGTCGCCGCATCCGTGAGCTCACCTCGCTCATCCAGAAGCGCTTCAAGTTCCCCGAGAACTCGGTCTCCCTGTACGCCGCCAAGGTCCAGAACCGCGGTCTGTCCGCCGTCGCCCAGTGCGAGTCCCTCCGTTACAAGCTTCTCAACGGTCTCGCCGTCCGCCGTGCTTGCTATGGTGTCCTCCGCTTCATCATGGAGTCTGGCGCCAAGGGTTGCGAGGTCGTCGTTTCCGGAAAGCTCAGAGCCGCCCGTGCCAAGAGCATGAAGTTCACTGTAAGACTTATCGAAATCGCCATGTCGAGATCTGTATATTGACTGCGTGCAGGACGGATTCATGATCCACTCCGGTCAGCCCGCCAAGGACTTCATCGACGAGGCCACCCGCCACGTCCTGCTCCGCCAGGGTGTGCTCGGTATCAAGGTCAAGATCATGCGCGGATCTGACCCCGAGGGCAAGGCTGGCCCCTCCAAGACCCTCCCCGACTCCGTCACCGTCATCGAGCCCAAGGAGGAGCAGCCCGTCGTTCAGCCCATGTCCCAGGACTACGGCGCCAAGGCCGTTGCCGCCCAGCAGGCAGCGGACGCTGCCAGGCAGGCAGAGCAGCAGCAGGGTGAGGGCGAGGCCGCACCAGCCGCTGAGGAGCAGTAGATTGCAGCGTGATTACGGGGCGCATGAGGTTACGAAAAGGCTCGAAGCGGAAGCTTATGATGCATCTTCCTTTGCACGTTCGGATCGGACGGGTCTGCTTTTGACTTTGAGGGCGGGCGTCGAGTCAAGCATACACTCTTCGATACACCCAAATACCAAACACCAAAACAAGGCTCTGGCCACCGAGTTCACTTGTCGATTATAACAATACTTGATGCGTGTGAGTTAACCATCGCAGCACATCGATAATTGTACACATATCTGGCATGTACTCGGACCTAGACATACGACCATATGCTTAGTTGCCCCCCGAATCCCAATTAAGCCGTCTCACTTCGCACAGTGACCTACCGCGCTCACATATTCTAGACATTTTGACCACTCGGCTTGGACGTACGTTGGATTCTCCTGGTGTGTGACTGAACCCTACGACATGAGCCAAGATGTATGTTTCTCAGACATTCGAGTCGCTGGGGCAAGGCATGCTTTATGAGGTCCAAACACAATGGTGTTATTTCTGAAGAAGAGAGAAAGAAACAAAGTCTTCATGCACCTGGATGGGGACCGCAGGACTCATCCAGAAGTTCTTACACCCTGCAGGACGTCGAAACATCGAGGCACTCAGGGGGGAACAAAGTGGTCTATGGATGGCCCGACGGTCCACTCTAACCCAAACCTTCACCCCCGGCCATCAAGCTCACGTCAAGCCTGATTACATAACACCCAACCTGTTCGCCCTCGACAACAGCCCCGATCGACATGCCAGCCGCCTGCCCCCGCCTTCCAGAAGCCCACGAGGCTACCCAGTGATGATCAAAAAATGTAAATACGATCAAAACTCAAATAGCCATCCACCAATGCGCTCGGCTCCTCGCCCTTCCGCCACCCAATCCGGCAACCCTTCCTGCCCTTAGCTTACACCTGAGCCAGCAGCGGCTCGGCAGTTCACCATGTTGATATTAGCCCCCGTCGCAAATTGTCCGGGATCTGGGGGGTTTCCGCCAATCTGGGGGGTTCGGAGCGCTGCTACCCCACAATATGCACCTCGCTTGTAGGTGTGTACTTCGTATTACGGCAGCGTGGCTCAATTTGCGTGAAACTTGTGCGCCGTGAGCGAAAGAGGTCTGCGGGCGGGATATTGAGTGCGGTTCGGTCTCGGACCGCGAGGTAGGAGGTCATCTGCGGATATGGTTACTGCAGCGGAGCGAAGAGAAGAGGGGATGGCCCGGTGTCTTCAGTGACCGAGTATAAAGCCAGGTCGGTGTGGACCTCTAGCACAGTACTCAGCGTGCCTCCGTCCCATCGTATCCCGCCATGCGTATCCCCTCGCTCCTCTCCCTGTTCTTCGCGACCACGACCCTCGCGGCGCTGCCCTACAAAGGCATAGACTGGTCGTCGCTGCTCGTCGAGGAGAAGGCAGGCAAGCAGTACAAGAACAGCGCAGGCCAGGTGCAGCCGCTCGAGACGATCCTCAAGAACACAGGCGTCAACACGGTGCGGCAGCGCATCTGGGTCAATCCAGCCGACGGCAACTACAACCTCGACTACAACATCCAGCTCGCGCGGCGCGCCAAAGCCGCAGGGCTCAACATCTACATCGACTTCCACTACAGCGACAGCTGGGCGGACCCGGGCAAGCAGGTTGTGCCCGCTGCGTGGAAGAGCCTCAACCGTGACGCGCTAGTCAAGCAGGTCTACGACTACACCAAGAGCGTGCTGGACCGGTTCCAGACCGAGGGCATTCCGCTGCGGATTGTGTCGATAGGGAACGAGATCACTGCGGGTCTGCTGTGGCCGATCGGGCAGCTGAGCAACACGGATGGGCCCAAGAATGTCGCTGCGCTGCTGAAGAGCGCGTCCAAGGCTGTCAAGGAGTCGAGTCTGTCTGCTAAGCCCAAGATCATGATCCACCTCGATAATGGCTTCTACTGGGGCACTCAGGTATGTTCGCTTCCCCTCCTTGCTGCTGTCCTTTTCCTCGGGCGATAACCCCGGAACTCCACGGCGCGAGACGAACGCAGCTAACCAGCCCAGGAATATTGGTACGACACAGTCCTGTCCTCAGGCGGGGGTCTATCGCTATCCGACTTCGACATTCAAGGCGTCAGCTACTACCCGTTCTACAACAGCGACGCAAACCTCGGCTCGGTCGCATACAGCATGACGCAAATGGCCAACAAGTACGGCAAGGAAGTGCAGGTCGTCGAGACCAACTGGCCCAGCTCGTGCCCGAACCCAAAGTACGCCTTCCCCGCGGACACGAAGAGCATCCCCATCTCCGCCGCGGGCCAGTACGTCTGGATGCAGGAAGTCGCCAAGCGCGTCGCGGCGGTGCCGGGCGGAAAGGGTACGGGCATCTTCTACTGGGAGCCCATGTGGATTGACAACGCGGGGTTGGGGTCGAGCTGTGATTGGAATTTGATGGTGCAGACGAACGGGCAGGTTATGGAGGGGATGGGTGCGTTCAAGGTTATCTAGTGTGGCTCTTGAAGGGGTGTTGTATTTATATAGGTATATAAATTATGTTTCCTAGAGTGTATTGAGGTTGTGTCTCTCGTAACTGGCGTGATGTGCGGAATACAAAAGTGCAGAGTACAGGCAGGTTGTAGAGGGGATGGGTGCGTTCAAGGCTATTTAGAGTAGCTCTTGAAGGGGTGCTATATTTACATACATATACAAATCATTTTCCTTGGAGTATATTAGGGTTATGCAGTCTCTCGCGACCGTAGTGAAGTGGATTGTCAGTTTTCCTGCAAGGATGACTCAACTGGCACGTTCAAATCATCTCGATCGTGCTGTTCAAGACTCGCGTTGGGTACTCTCCAAGTTCTTTGGCTGCGAAAAAGGATGTTGGTCGGATACTCTGCTTCTTTGGAAATGGAAAGGACAAACTGCACGCATTGTGAAAATGCTGCGGCTTGAGGTGAAAGCGACCCACCCGCAGTGACGCTTTAGGAATCGCTCCCGCATCGCTGTTGTAGGCGCATGGATCAGAACAAAAAGCCCTCCTGGCCAAGAGAGTTGTGGAGAGCATTCTACCACCTCTTTCTAAGCATTCTATCACCTCTTTCTAAGTATTCTACCACCTCTTTCTAAGCATTCCACCACCTCTTTCTAAACATTCCACCACCTCTTTCTAAACATTCCACCACCTCGCTCTGAGCGTTCTGAGCAGCTCCTCCAAAGCATCTTGATCGTCCTGCAAACAGTCTGGAAACCGTACCCTCCTCTTCACATCGGCGTCATTCTCACGCTCAGGCCAACGCGAGTCTTCCCATTCAGCGATCGCATAGCGTCCCCCACGCTCAGCATCAGCCTCTCGCCATTCCGAAGGTCCGTCGCCGCTGTCAAATATCACGTAGCGCGACCAGTCAATGGTAGGAGGCTGGCTGTAGCGATCCGCGAAGCCTGTGTCGGCACAGTGTGCACGCTTGTAGAAATCAACTCGGTCAATTGGACCGCGACCCATGGAGAAGTGCTTCAGCTTCGGTAAGGCGCTCGCGAGCTGTCGGAGGACTGCGTGCCATCGCAAGTCGGAGAAGTGGTTCGTTGTCGGTGGCCCGCTGCGCGATGTGCCTGGGAGCCGTTCTGACCATAGGTTGTGCACCTGACGTCGCGTCAAGCGCGATGCATGCATGATGGGACAGCGGGTGAAGACCAGTTGCTCCAGCGTTGGGCCGTGCGAGGTGATGAAGTCAATCTGCCAGTCATGGGCAATGGTCCATTTGCCGAACGCTAGAGACTTGAGATTCGGAAAGTGCAGATTGTTTGGTTGCCACCGTGGATAGATGCCCCAGTAGGTGTTGCAGTGAAGCGTTAGGTGTGTGAGTTGGGACTGCAACGGCTCCAGCCACGTTGCACTCAAGTACATGTTGAACAGAGCATGGCGGTGACGGATCTCGATATCCAAGTCCGTGGAGGCGTCGTTGCTCCATGTAGTGATCAGGAGATGTAGCTTGTGAAGCTTAGTGGAAGAGTGGGCGAGCTTTGGCCGCTCGACTTGACAGTCGTCTTGGAGGTGCTTGACCGTCAGAGAGTCCATCGCTCCACGGGAGAGAAACTCGTTAAAAGCCAAGCCGAGAGCCGAACAATGATTGTTGACGCATGCATAGGCGGTGTCTAGCACCAGCGTGTGTAGGTTCGGCGGGCGGGCAGAAGTCCATTCAGCAGCTCTTTCTCTCCACCATCCCGGCGGCGGGTGAACATAGCACCCATCGTCGGGGTTCTTGTTATCTTCCCATTGAGTCTCAAGATTGATCTGTGTTGGTTCGCATCAATGAAACGTAGCTTCAGGTGCCCAAATCAGCCTATGCTCGGATACTCACCTGACGGATGTAACGGCGGAACACATGGTGCTGCAACAAGCCGCTGAACCTGTTCGCACTCTGCACCGTGAAGCGAAGGGTGGCCACACCAAACAAAGCTTCTGCGGCGATGTCGCTGAGAGCTCTGGAGACGAACCGTGTCGATTTCAAGGCGGCGGTGTCAAGGTAGTTGAGACATTGGCGCTGAATCTCGACAGGAAGCGACGAGAACGTGGTCACCATTGCTGTTGTAGCTTAAAAGTGGCAAAATGTAGATTACACTTCAACCTCTAGATAGGCTCCTTGTACAAGGTTTATTCTCTGCGACAATTGCAGAGTGTTGTTGGTGGAGGAGAGACATCTAAGCAACGAAGTTGTTTGGAAGGAGCGGGAGCCTGGGTTAGCGCGGTTGCCTCACCTGGCACGGTCGAGACTGCACGATACAGCATGAGCTCTAGAAGTGGGTGCAGAAGTGATGAGCAGAAGCAATGGGTGCAGAAGTGATGAGCAGAAGCAATGGGTGCAGAAGCAAGGCGCTCCAGAAGTAAGGGGCTCCAAAGCCTCGATGTTGTTGATGTGAGTCTGATATTCGTGCCTTTTACTTCTTCCCTCCCATCTCCTTTTACTTCTTCCCTCCCATCTCCTTTTACTTCTTCCCTCCCCCTCCCTCGCCGTTCGTCTCGAGGTAGTCTTTGATGCTGAACATCCCGGTGCCTCTGTCGAGGGGCTTCGCTTGATCAGGGCTGTGCTTCCAGCCAATCATGTAGATCAAACGAAAGGTAGCTGGAAGAGAGCCGTCGTCGTTTCCGTGCAAGGATCGGTAGATGGCGTCGGTAGCCAAGAGCACGTCTTTGTGCATCCCACCCTTCTCGCGGGTCAAGACTGCGTTGGACTCGCCCATGGCCTGCAGGTCCTTCATGAGGGCAAAGGTGTCTGGGTAGTCGACAATGATGTCGTCGACATCGACGGTGAGGAGGTTGAAGCCGGCCTTTTGCAGCAGGCCACCGACGTCCTTGACGTCCGCCAGAGGTGAGACGTGCGTGGCAACACCGCCACGGCGATCCTGCTCTGCCAACTGCAGAGACGTGCGAAGCTCGTAGAGACTGTCGCCTCCCATCATGACGGATATGAAGGGGCTGTCCGGCTTGAGGATGTTGTTGACCTGGGCAAGGACGGACGGCAGGTCGTTGATCCAGTGCAGGCTCAGGCTGCTAAAGACGGCGTCGAAAGTATTCGCTTGGTACGGAAGCAGCTCAGAAGTCGGCAGGACCTCTCTCACAATGTCCATCTCCTTGTTGAAGGGCAGGTCGACGTCGCGATGCAAAAGGGCGGCAGACGAGTCGGCGGCAGTCATCTTGCCGATACGCTTCGACCGCGGGCCCTTTTCGGGCTCGTCTGGAGAGGGCTGCGTGAGGGCATTTGCGACGTTGCATGCGTTTGCACCGAGGTCGAGGACGTGGGGGAAGTGGCGATTGATGTCCTGTGAATGAATCAGCATTGAGCATGGAGGCCGCGGACCACCAATGACTGACGAGAATGCGCTCACACAAGCGCGAGGCTACCTCGTCCCTCAGGTAGTCGACACTCCGGCTTGCCTCGACATTGGCTGCGGCGCGCTCCTTCTGCATCCACTTGTGCTGGTTGCTGAAGATGTCCATGGCGGGCGCGCCGGGGGCCTGGACGGCATAGCAGCGAGCTGCGCGGAGAGGCAGCCCCCGCCGTGTCAGGGGCGGTATGAAGGCGCGGACTGACAGCGTGTTCATGGTGGAGTTTTCTTCTTCTTTTGGGCGTGAGTGCAGACGCAATGGCGGGAGTGAGTGCAGATGCAATGGCAGGAGTGAGTGCAGACGCAATGGCAAAAGTGAGTGCAGACGCAATGGCAAAAGTGAATGCAGACGCAACGGCAAAAGTGAATGCAGACGCAATGGTAGGAGTGAGTGCAGACGCAATGGCAGGAGTGAGTGCAGGCGCAATGGCAAAAGTGAATGCAGACAAAAGCTGTGAGAGAGCTATAAGAAAGCTACGTCAGGACTCGCGCCGGCCGGGTTCCCCGACATTTGGCCGAGGCTCGAGCTCTTGTCTCTCGTATGTCGTATGTCGTATGTCGTATGTCGTCTCCCGTCTCTCGTCTCCCGTCTCTCGTCTCCCGTCAACCGACACGTCCGCGGCGGACTTTGACGCGGCGGAAGGACCCAAGGACACACGGTGGAAGGACCCAAGGGCACACGACCAAAGGACCCAAGGACACACGACCAAAGGATCCAAGGACACACGACCAAAGGATCCAAGGGCACACGACAAAAGGATCCAAGGGCACACGACAAAAGGATCCAAGGGCGCACGGCGGGCGAAGACGATCAACGCACCATGGCGCAGCCCTGCCCGTACACGTACTACGCCTGCGACTGCTGCGACACCAACCGCGGCGCCGACGGAGAGGAGCGCACCTTTGACCCGCGCAGCCCGCGCGCCGACTACGCCCTCTTCCCGCTCGAGCAGCTGCTGTACTGCGAAGACTGCCGCCAGCTGCGGTGTCGGCGCTGCATCGTCGAGGAGACGCTGAACTGGTACTGCCCGAGCTGTCTGTTCGAGGTCCCGAGCTCCGTCGTGAAGAGCGACGGCAACCGCTGCACCCGCAACTGCTTCAACTGCCCCGTGTGCGCCGCGCCGCTGGGCGTCAACTCGGTCGAGAGCCCCGAGAGGCCGTCGGACAAGGGCGGGCCATACCTGCTGGCCTGTCCGTACTGCCACTGGAGCACCGCCGAGACGGGCATCGCCTTTGAGAAGCACACGGGCATCCACGGCCAGCTGTCGCGCGTTGCCAACGGCGGGACGCCCGTGCCGACACACAAGGAGCGCGACAAGGAGCGCGAGCGGCAGCTGAGGGCGCTGGACGAGCAGCGGGCCGCGCGGTATGGCGTCCGTCCGCCTGGTGCGCCCTCGTCTGCTGCGCCCTCGTCTGCTGCGCCCTCGTCTGGTGCGCCCTCGTCTGGTGAGCCCCCGTCTGGTGAGCCCCCGTCTGGTGAGTCCTCGTCTGCACCAGAGACGGGCAATGGCGCGGCCACGCTCGGCCGAGAGGACCTGTTTGCGAACCTCACTGCCTTCTACCGGACGCAGATGGACGCCCAGACCCCCTCGCACCCGTTCGCCGCGCACGACCTGAGCTTCTCGTCGCCGTCGACGTACTCGCGCATCATGAGCCTGTACTCGGCCACGTCGCGGAGCAAGAAGCGCGAGAAGCCGCCGCCGATGCGGGAGGCGGCCGCGGAGCTCGAGGGGCTCTGCCTGCACGACCCCGCATCAGACGCTGCCGCAATCGAGCGGCTGAAGAAGGAGGGCTGGCCGAGCACCCTGTCGCCGGCGCAGAAGCTCGCCCAGATGGACCCCCACGTCCACTTTGAAGACGACCTGCGTCCTGTCGCCACCTTGCTGTGCACGAAGCGCTCGAAGCGCTGTCGTTCGTGCCGCCACATCTTGTCCAAGCCCGAGTCCAAGATCACTTCGACACGCTACAAGATCAAGCTCCTCGCGCTCAACCACATCCCGCGCATCACCGTCCGCGCCCTCCCGTCGCCGACTGCCCAGCAGCCGCTGCCCGCCGCGCCAGGTGCACCCACGCAGCCGCCACCGTTCAACTACACCAACCTCCGCCAAGGCATCCCCACAAACTTGATCATCCACCTCAGCAACCCCCTCTTTGACCCCGTCCGCGTCACCC
Organism: Didymella exigua CBS 183.55; assembly: GCF_010094145.1. Classification (NCBI taxonomy): domain Eukaryota; kingdom Fungi; phylum Ascomycota; class Dothideomycetes; order Pleosporales; family Didymellaceae; genus Didymella; species Didymella exigua. The sequence continues at coordinate 236,196 of NW_022984811.1, forward strand.
TCGCCACGCCCAGCACCACTCCCGGCAAAGTGCTCTCCAAAGTCACAATCCTGTGCCCGCAGTTCGACATTGGCGCCAACACGGATGTCTGGGACGACGCCCTCTCCTCGTCGTCGGCAGCGCCCGTCAACAGAGGCACAGTCGTCGGCTCCGACGGCGCCATTGAGCCCGGCAAGCCCTACGACCGCGGCCGAAACTGGACCAGCGTCGTCATCGAGGTCGTGCCTGGATTCCTCGAGTCTGCGGGCGACCTCGACCAAGACGACGAGGTCATTGAGATTCCCATATTCGTGCGCCTCGAGTTTGACGCCGACGTCATTGCAGACGAGAGAGGGCTGGGCGATTCGCGTGGGACTAGGGGCGACAAGGAGAGGAGGGAGGAGGCCTTTTGGACCGTTGTTGGCGTGGGACACATTGCCGCGGCTTGATTTACAGACTACATGGGCCCTTGTGCGAGTTTGAATGATACCCCGCCGTCTCCGCATGTCTTTGATTGTCGCCCGTTTTCTTTCAGTCTCGTTTGACACCCCCCAATCCAGTCTCCCTCGACACCCCCCAATCCAGTCTCCCTCGACACCTCTCGATTCAGTCTCCCTCGACACCCCTCAATCCAGTCTCCCTCGACACCCCTCAATCCAGTCTCCCTCGACACCCCCCAATCCAGTCTCCCTCGACACCCCTCGATCCTGTCTGGCCGGATCCAGCTCAATCCTGTCTGGCCGGATCCAGCTCAATCCTGTCTGGCCGGATCCAGCTCAATCTTGCCACAAATCTCATCAATCTCCTTCAGAATCTCCGGCGTCAGCTTCTCCAGCACCGCCAACGCCTTGCAGTTCTCCACAACCTGCTCCGGCCGGCTTGCACCCGTAATCACAGCCGACACGTTTGGGTTCTTCAGACACCACGCCAGCGACAGCTGCGACTGCGTGACGCCCAGCCTCTCCGCGATCGGCTTCAGCTTCCTCGCCTTGTCGATGATCCGCGTCCAGTCGCTGTTTCCGTACGAATCCCTCATGCTGTTCACAAACTTGTCGTCGCCCTCGGCAAACCGCGAACCCGCCGGCGGCGCGTCAGGACTGTCGTTGTACTTGCCGCTCAGCAGGCCAAAGTTCAGCGGCGAGAAGGTGGTCAGCCCGATGCCGAAGCGGCTGTACAGGCGCTGGAACTCGCCCTCGACCTTCTTGCGCGTCAGCAGGTTGTACATGGGCTGCTCGACCGTGGGGCCGATAAGATTCAGACGCTGCGCGATCCCGCACGCGTCGGCGATCTCATCCGCGCTCCACTCGCTCGTGCCCCAGTACAGCGCCCACCCCTTCTGCTCAATCACGTGGTTGAACGCGCGCACCGTCTCCTCCATGGGCGTCAGCCTGTCCGGGCGGTGCGCGTACACGACATCGACGTACTCGAGCTCCAGGCGCTGCAGCGACGCGCGCAGGCCCTCGACAATGTGCTTGCGGCTCAGCCCGTGGTTGTTGACGAGCACCTCGCCGTTCGCGCCGCCCCAGTTCAGCTTGGTCGTGACGACAATGTCGTTGCGGTTCCAGCCGTACTTCTTGATCGCCTGGCCCATGACCACCTCCGACTGCCCTGCGGCGTACGACTCGGCCGTGTCGAAGAAGTTGATGCCGCAGTCGTACGCCTGCTTCATGCACGAGAAGGTGAGTTCTGGGTTCGGTCAGCCGGCTTTCTTTTTTCGGCGCGCTGCTGCATAGTGCACAACCTACCGTTCTCGACGTGCCCGCCGAACGTCAGCCAGCCCCCCAGGCCGAGCACGGAGACGTGCAGACCCGAGTTGCCCAGGCGGCGGTACTGCATGCCCGTCTTTCGCGGTTCTTCCCACGCCATGATGATGCTGCGCTGTGCTGCCAATGTACCGCGAGTGAGGAGGCCAATGGAGGCAGACGTTGGGGATAGTAGCAGAGCAATCACCAGCGTCCGTTTAGAAAAATCAATCAATCAATCAACCAACAGACAATGCCCCTCAGGCCCCTCCTCCGTCATACCAAGCCACATACCGAGGCCTTCCTTCCCCATCGGGCCCCGCCGTCAACACCCCGGTCCACCGTCTGCCGCCTCCCGGCACCCTGCTACCAGCACGCAGTAACGCCACGCCGCGCCCGCCCTAGCGGAGAAGTAGCGGAGAAGTAGCGGAGAACAACACAGCACGACCGTCGAAGCAGCACAACCAGTTTCCGAGCCGCACAACCTGAGCCCGACTGCGACAGGACAGGACAGGACAGGACAGGACAGGGGAGCGATGGTGCAATTGCGCCCCAGAATGACGATTCCCCGGTTTTTCCAATTTTGTCTTGTGGAGACCGTGGGGCCGTGGGTGCGTGCGCGAGCTAAGTTGGACGACACACGTGCGCGAGCTAAGTTGGACGACACGCGTGCGCGTTTGGGAGTTGGACGACACGCGTGCGCGAGATAAGTTGGACGACACACGTGCGCGTTTGGGAGTTGTGGATGGCTGGTGGTTGGTGATGCGTTGGAGGGGGTTTGATGGGTGGTGGATACGTATAGGATGATGGTATTGCGGTGGGAAGGTATTACTATTATTATTGAGAGGGAGCTATTGCGTGTTCGACGACGCGTAACGAAACCTACCGCACCAAGCTGGACAGCACGCGAGGCCGCATGCGCCGAGCAAGACACGAAGCGGGCCTCAGACCGCAAACCGAAAGTCCAGCCTCTTGTTGCCCTCGGCCTCGCGCGCAACAACATCGGCCTGGTACGCCGCCTTCTCCTCGCCGTCCATGCGCGCCCATGTCTCCTCCTTCTTGCGGTTCAGCCGCACCAGCATCTGCCGCTGCAGCACCACGACGACGCAGCTCAGCGCGCACACGGAAACCAGCACCTTGTTGCCCGTCTTGTAGTACGGGCCGTCCCACTTGCGGTAGATTTGCGAGCTGATCAGCGACCCAATCTGCACAATCACATTGTACGTCGCGGCCGTGATGGCGCGCTTCTTCACGTCGAATGAGTTCTCGGATATCCACGACGACACCAGCGGGTGGAAGTACGGGTACCCCGAGATCAGCGTGATGAGCGTGAAGCGGCCCCACTCGCGGCCGCCGTCGGGAAGCGTCAGCAGCGCGATCAGCAGCGGCATGATCCAGAACTCGCCGAAGAGAATGTGCAGCGTGCGCTCGTTGAAGTAGTCGGAGCTGTACGCGAGAGCCAGCATGGTGATGATTTGCAGAAACGCCGACGGGATCGTCAGCATGTTCGAGTTGAAGGTCGAGAATCCCAGGCGCTTGAGCGTCAGCGTGAGGTAGCCCTGCACAGGCGACGCGGGAATGTACGCGATCAGCCCGATGAAGTAGAGACCCCACATGGCAGGGTCCTTCCACGCCTCCACGATGTCTCTGAAGCCCATGGGCTCTTTGATGGCGGTCAGGCCCTTGGCCGGATCGTCGCGCAGGATCCGGTTCACCATGATGACCTCCTCGCGCTCCGTGTAGAAGCCGTTGGGCCAGAGGACCTGCTTGGTGTCCGTGGGCGACGCGGGCAGATACAAGTACGAGATGAAGGCGATGAGACCGGTCAACAGGCCCTCGAGCAGGAACAACCAGAACCACCCTGGCTTTCCGCCGATGCCGCGCATCTCGAGGATGCCGGCGGCCAGCAGCGCCGAGATGACGCGGGCCACGTTCAGCGTGGACCAGAAGACGGCCAGACGCACCGCCAGCTCCTTGGACTTGTAGAAGTAAGTTGCGAACAGGATCACGCCGGGGATGAAGCCGCCCTCGCAGAGTCCGATGAAGGCGCGCCCGAGGTAAAAAGACGTGCGGTCGTGCATCCACGCTTGCGCCCAGGACACAGTCGACCAGCCCATCATCATCGTGGGAAGAACCCACCTGAAACCAAAGCGCTTGGTGAGGAACTGGACGGGGAACTCAGCCGCGAGGAAGCACACGAGCTGAATGGTGGTTCCGTTGTTGTAGTCATCCGTCGTGAGATTGAGGTCCTTGAGGAGGTTGTCCGCAAGCGCGTTGGAAAGGTTGCCGCGGTCAAGCTGCATACAACCATGAGTAAGTACATTCACGTGAAGCCTCGAGTGCGACGTACCTGCAGCCCAAACATCATCAGACACAGCCACGGGAGCAGCTTCAGATCCGTCTTCCAGACGACGCGGCGCTCCTCCTCCACCGTCCATGACGCAGTGGGGTCGAAGCGGTGTTTGCCCTCGTAGGAATCGTGTGGTGGGACAATACCGGCGAGCTCCTGCCTGCCCACCGCAGTCGGGGCCTTGAGCGAGCCATTGTCCTCGCTGAAGCGCGTGTGAACGGCTTCGATATCGTTGCCCATCTTGACCCTGGAAATAAGACTCCTGGAGTGGTGATTATTAAAGGTGCCCTGCCGTCAGAACAAAGAACTACGCACGCTACATATAGTCGATCTAGAGTTCGAGGCGCACATGTCGCAATTCAACAGTGTGAATGCGCGATCGCCCGCTTGTTCGACTACAGTAGCACCGCCGTGTAGCCGAGGCGTGTTCTCCGCCTTGCCTCGCCTGTCCAGCGGTGATTGTATCCCGTCTGCGGGGCTTTGCCGCGGGCTCATTTCTTGGGCCCGGAGCGGACAGCCTAATGCACGTCTGCTGTGCACCCTTGTCGGCACTTGTTCGAGCGTCGTCTCGTTTTGGCCCGGGTGCCGATGGCGTGCTCTGCGAGCATGCCGAGTGTCGACGCTGCGCGGTTTTGCAGGGACATAAGATGTTCCAGCAGCCAGGTGCTCGTCTGTTGCTCCTTGGGTTTGCTTACTCTCGTCTAACTGCATTTGGTGGGCCTTCGTGCACATTACTCGATTGGGTCTTCACGTGCATTTACACAACCCCGTGGCAAATCATTCCTGCATTGCGAAAGACGCCACTATCGTCCGTCTGGCTCCCACCATGTCTTCGGTCAAGAGAGCTCGTCATGATGGTGCTGAGTCGAGTATCGTTGGCGGTCATGAAACAGCGAGGTCGAGGTTGCTGAAACCGCTGGTCTACTCTGGCTCGTTGGACGGCTTCAAGCATCAGGACTCGACTCCGAGCATCGGCAGAGAATATGAAGGCCTGCAAGTGAGGGATCTGTTGAAATGGGGCGACGAGATGATTCGGGATCTGGCCATAACTAGTATGTTAACCAACCTTACCACCACACTTCCAGTCTGACAGTCCTCGTAGTCTCACAAAGAGGTGTCGTCTTTCTCCGCGACCAGGATGTGACGCCACACGAGATGAAGGATCTGATGCTCCGCATCACCGAACTTTCAGGCTGCCCTGAATCATCTGGTCTGCACGTCCACCCTCTGACCGAAGAAGGCTCAGAGCTCGGCGACCAGATCTCCGTCATCAGCAGCGAAAAGCAGAAGAAGGGTGGCGGCCTCACACACCAGCTGTCCGACGTCAGCCGCTTCGCATCCGCAGGCTGGCACACGGATATCTCCTTTGAGCCCGTGCCGTCCGACTACGCCATGCTGAAGATCCACACGCTGCCAGCAACAGGCGGCGACACGCTCTGGGCGTCGGGCTACGAGATCTACGACCGCCTGTCGCCGACCATCAGGACCCTGCTTGAAGGCCTAACGGCCACGCACGACGCGAAATTCTTCCTTGACGAGGCCGCGCGCCTGGGAAACCCGATCCGCAAAACGATTCGCGGCAACCCCCTCAACTTCGGCGAAGGCCTGACCGCCATCCACCCCGTGATCCGCACAAACCGTACGTCTCCCCTCCCCTCCCGTGCAGTATCTCCCCCGCTAACCTCCAACAGCCGTCACCGGCTGGAAATCCGTCTACGTCAACAAAGGCTTCACCAAGCGCATCAACGGCGTCACAAAAGACGAGTCCGACATGCTGCTCGGCTACCTGTTCAACCTGCTGACGCAGAACCACGACGCGCAGGTGCGCTTCAAGTGGCGGCGCAACGACCTCGCCATCTGGGACAACAGGAGCATGTGGCACTGCGCGACGTACGACTACAGCGACGCCAGAGCGGGGGATCGCGTGTGCAGTCTCGGCGAGGCGCCGTATCTGGACTTGAACAGCAGGAGTCGCAGGGCGGATTTGGAGGAGAGGGCGAATGTTGAGGCGGGGCTGGTTATGGCGTAGGGGTGGCGTGGATACGTGTTTGAAATCGTCGGCAGGCAGGTCGGTGAGGATTTGCGGCGGACAGAAATATCTAATGGTGGTGGAAGCAACGGGTGTCATTGGCGTCTGCTAGAGGGGGAAAAAGTGTGTGGCATCACACAGGTGTGTTCCGCCGTGTCGAGCTTGATTCTCGCGGTGAGATAGGACTGAAACGCGGTTTTTTTTGTGAATGACTGTGCTGATCAGGTGTGATCGGCGATATCGCTGTTGTCTTTTCTCTTCTTGCGCGTCACCATCTTGTCCAACGTCCCCTGACTCGCCTCTCTCTTGTGTCCTGCTTTGGTCGTCTTCGATGGCGTCTTCGACGACGTCTTCGTATCAGTCGGCTCCATCTTATGCCCCTTCTTACTCGTCTGCCCCGTATTACTGATTGCCGTCTCATTCCCAGTGATCTTCTTGTTATCCGCCTTCCCCCTCCGACTCGTCTTCGGGCTCGGAGGCTCCGGCACATGGCTCTCTTCATGCGCGTCTGCATCTTCGTGCTCCACCATGGCGCCAGGCGGTCCTTTGGTGCCTTCAGTAGGCCCTTCGGCGTCGTCGTCGAAGAGCTTGCGCCATGTGCCGTCGAGCACTTTGGCATCGTTGCCATGCAGGCCGATGCGATACGCGTTCTTCAAGCCCTGGATGCAGACCTCTCTCTGCGTGGAGAAATCGAACATGGGTTTGGGATACGCTCTCTTCCCATCGACTTCAGTTTCGCTGCCGTCGCCTTTGATGATGCACCCCCATTTCTTCTGGTCCGTAATCGGCGCCTTCCACGGCTCGTAGATGTATTTCTGCGGAAACTTGTCCAGCTCCGGGACAAACTTGCGCACGAAATTGCCTTCCTTATCCCACTTCTGCGGGAACGCGATGGGAGAGTAGCAGCGGTAGTATTGCGCGTAGAAGGCCGTGCACGAGAGCCACTGCCAGTTTCCAATGTTGCATGCGGCCTCGTGGTCAATCAGCCACTCCTCGAATACCTCCGCGCCCCGCTCCCAATCCACGTAGCAGCCGCCCCGCGTCAAGAAGCACGCCACGGCGTGCCGGCCAAGATGGTGGATCCAGCCCTCGTGCTTCAGCTGGCGCATCAGCGCATCGATCCAGGGAAATCCCGTACGCCCTTCGCGCCAGCGCTGGAAGTAGACGTCAGCCTGCTTGTTGTCGATGAGGTACTCGCCTGTTATGAGACCCGAGGAGGTGTCGATTTTCGACGGGAGGTGCCAGGGGATAAAGCGGCACTGCGGGTTCCCGTAGGTCTGACCGAAAGCGTAGCCCAGACTGGCCTGCGCGCCGAAGTACATGTCGCGGAAGAGCAGCTGCCCGGTCAGACTGGTTGGCGGCTGCGAGGCGTGGCCTTTGTACTTGTCGACGACGTCCTGGCAGCGCCAGTAGAATTCCCGACAACTCAAGGAACCAAAGTGCAGGTGAGGGGACAACAGGGTGGTGGCTTGGGGTTCGAAAGCTGTGGGAGCTGTCTTGGGCTTCTCGAAAGTTGCCGTGTAGTCCTCGTTCGCGATAATGTCGTCAAGCATCTTCAGCGCTATCGTCTCGCCGCCTCGATGCTGTGTCGTTGCTGGCTTGAGACCAAGTTCCTCCATGGTAGGCACCGCAAAATCGCCATTCGGCCCAGCAAGCTGCGTATAACTCTCCTCCACGCCATCTCTCTGCTTCGCATTGATATCCGGCTTGCTGTCTGGCACTTCCTGTTCAAAGTCCAAACCCGTATCTCCCGGATCCGGCAGACTTTTCGGTGCCGCGATGGGCCTGGGAATCTTTCCAATCTTCTTCCCCGCAGCCTGCACCTGATTGATGCTCATGGTCGGCTTCCCATTGTTCTGCTCCACCAACTCATCCAGATCGTAGAGCGTGCGCCCGTACCTGACCAGGACCTCAACGCCCGCCTCCTTCGCCAGCGCCATGACCTTCTGATCCCGCTCACGCCCATACGCATCCGTGTCCTTCTCGAACACCAAATGCGTGATCTTCCACTGCTTGAACAGCTTCGGGAACAGCGTCTGCGGCGCCTCTCGGATCAGGAGCAGTTTCGACTTTAGGTTCAGCTTGGTGATGGATTTACTTAGGTCGGACTGGCAGTCTAGAAGATACTGCCAGCGGTTCGGGCCTACGCGGGCTCGATACACGTAATGCGGGTCCCAGGTCCAGATCGGGTACAGACATTCTGGCTTCAGGTCCAGCGCGGCTTTCAGCGCGGGGGAGTCATGCAGGCGCAGGTCGGTGCGAAACCAGTAGATGACTCGTGGTTTGGGCATGGTGGATGCCGCGAGTGGGTATCAAGTGTGCTGTTGTGCTTCGATAGTCGTGATGTGAGGCCGCGCAATGTTGTGGTGGGGACGGCGATCAACTGCTATTGAGCTGTGGCATGTACATGCGACCTGGAAGGAATTACCGTCTCTGCGAACTCGTTCGCGCAGCGCTCGCAATAAAGTACTGTTCCTGACCCGGGTGGCTGGTCGACATGCTGTCATAGATCGTCGCTAATCTGGCGCTACGTAGATCTGAGCCAACCGAATCCGGCGCGCTAGATACATGATCAGTGGTGCCTTATCCATACATGTGCATTGTAAAAGCAGAACAAAGTAATGTTGGACAATATGGAATACAGGCTGCTAAGAGTAGGAAGCAAAAAGCCAAGAGAACCAGCAAGGCGCCAAGAGAACCAATACCCCAATCTCAACACTTCTCCATCTCCTACTCGTCGTCCTCCCAATCAAACGCCCTAGCTGCCTGCCCACCGCACGCCCTCTCGAGCGTCAGGAACGCAAAATGCCCACCAACAACAGGCCGTGCGAAGAACCACGGGCCCGGGAACCCGCCGTCGCCCTCGGTGTTGTACAAGTCAGTGAACGGGCGATCCGTGACCGTCTCGTTGAGCCACGTAGCCACGCGGTCGAGGATCTCGGAGCGGACTTTTTTCGACGCAACAGCCGCGGCTTCAAACTCCCAGTCGGACTTGGTGTACAAGTGGCGACTGTCGAGGGGCAAGCCATATTTCTGCATGACGGAAGCGTACCACTTTGATTGTGCCTTGTAGATGTGGCTCGGGATGAAGTCCGTGGTGATCGGTGTGCGGCCGCTGGAGCTCTCTGCGGGCGCGAGCGGTTCCTGTGCAGGGGCGTTGCCAGCAGCGAAGTCAGTTGCCTCGCGCACTTTGCCGTCAGAGGACTCCGTAGAGCTTGCGTTCGTGGTGCTAGGATGAAAGCATAGCACTGCATCTGCGTATAGCGAATACAGCGTCGTCCAGCTTCCGTACCAGTCGTACGCGAGCTTGGCGTGCCCGCCGTCGCGCGAGATGCCGTACTCCTGCCACTTCTCGATGTAGGTCTCGGAGATGTTGCGGTAGTGCTTTGCGTCGCCATTGCGGTCCATGAGCGACGCGATCTCGCTGAAGGCCTTGATGCCGATGATGCCCTTGAGCGCAAGATTGGTCTGCAGCGGCAGCCATCCGGCGAAGTCGTCTGTGCAGACTATTGCGGTTAGTGGTGAGAGGGAAGAGGGGGAAGGGGCTTACGCTGGTTGTGCGGCTCAAGAGCGTCTTCGACAAGGTAGCCTGTCCATTGCTTCCACAGATCGTAGCTCCCTTCGAGCCATTTCTTCGCTTGCTTGTTGCCCTTGGTGTGGCCGCCCCAGGTGTCGTCGATGTAGGAGACGCCGCCGTGTTCGCCAATACTTGTAAGGGCGAAGGCCTTTTCGTTCGAATCAACGGTGTCGGTGTCATCGCCGACCGTTGACCAGATCGATTGGGCGTCGGCATCGGAGCTGTAGCTCATGGAGTTGATCAAAGCAAGGCCCATGATGAGCATGTCGCCGCACTCCTCGACAGGCATGTACTCGTCACGACCATCGGCGTGTCCAGTAAGATTGGGAAAGTGCGCCCCGAGATCGTGCATCGAGTACTTGTTGGGATACTGGCCGCTCAGCTGATGTTCGAGGAGGGGTTCCAGGAGGTATGCGAGCCATCTTGGGTTGGTGTAGAGGAAGAACGGGAAGGCGGGGAAGATCACGTCAACCGTCTGGCTGTTGCCGTTGGAGGAAATCTCCTTCAGGAAAAGCAAGGGGCTCTCAGGGGTTCCCGAGAAACTTGTTGCGCCCATGGCTTGTCGAGCAGAGAGCGCAACGATGTCGACGTAGTTTGAAGAGCCAGACTGATAGGCGTCGATACGTAGCTGCTCAGAGTAGTTACTCGCCAGGCTGTTGGCATTGGCAAAGTCTCCATAGTGAAACTTGATGACTTTGTCATCTTCAGGGAACCATGACTTCCACAGTGGCTTCATGAAAGTCAGTCCTCGCGCTGAAGCGTACTGCGTGACGGGATCCTGGATGTGGGTGATGGTGAACAGGACACTTTCGCCAGTCGACTTCGACGAAGTAGAAGGCGAATTTTTCAGCTTGAAGCTCTTGGAAAAGGCAAATACCGGCTCCTCGTCCATGATAGCGCGGAACCTGTTGTCGACCTGGTCCTGCAAGGTACCCGTCCTCGCGAACCGTTGTCTAAGCAGCGCCGAGGTACCAGACTCGTGCCTCACATCGCTCGGCCCAGTAAAGTGCAGCTGACCCCACTCAGCCTGGTCGTGTTCCTCGGTGAAGATCTGCTCGACCTGACGCTTGACACTCCACGTCTTGAGCTCTCCGGATGAGCCGGCAGCCTCTTGCTGGGTCAGGCCCCATTCTATGAGACTGTCCCGCTTGCCGCTGACCCATTGTCCGTTTACATCCACATAGATGTCGATGTCAAAGCTTCCTTGGACATGGATGCTCAGATACGCGGCGGGTATCGATTGTCTCAGCGTCGAGGTCGGCGTGATGGGCGAGAGGAAGCTCAGCGTGATCTCGAGATCGCTCGCGCTGCTGGCAAACTTCGGCGGCGCAGGAATAGTGTACGTCAAGTTGGTCGTACTCGCATCGTATTTCGCTCCCTTGTACGTTGGGAATGCGACGGTGTAATGCCCACTGCTTTGTTCGAGCGAGTCGTGCGGGCGGCCGAGCAGCGGATACACATTGCTCGTCTCCGGGACAGACGCAAGCACTCCAAAGCCGAGCTCATCGCCTGTCCAGAACATAGGCCATTTGCTCCATGGCTCCTCGCGCGCGTTCTGCAGCCATGTGCTGAGGTACGGGTTCCTGACGATCAACGGGAGGATGGGAGGCTTTAGAGATGAAGCTTGCGTGACGCCTGCCAGAAGCGCTGCAGCGATGAGATTGGAGGCCCGCATATCAATCACCAGCCTTGAACAGCTGATTGAAAAACAACGACCAAAGATACCAGAACGATGAAGCTTTGTTGGAGGACAGAGCTGTCGAGACTCCGGGGTAGCTCATGCGGGGACTTGTGGGGCCATTCTCGGAACCGCGTCATTTGCTCGACCACGCGTTTCAGCCCCAGTACCTCGGGCTAACATCAACCTTGAACTGCAGCAATTTTACAATTCTCTGCCCCTTGCAAAACGGCACGGCCAGCTGTATGCACACAAGATCATACCGAACGTTGTACATTGCTTCGTCCCATCATCTAAAGCGCGACTTGCTTCATCCGGGTATATCTAACATCCAACTTTTGAAGTATGCCACACCAAACGCCATCGCTATGCAAGTGAAACATCCCTAGCCAACCTTTATTGTCATGCCTCGGCGACGCTATCGCCTCCCGCGCTCGCCGTCAGCATGTCGACCATGCCTTGCACGCTCCACGCTATCTGACTGGCTTCGACTGTGACTCGTACCCGGCTCATCAGTGCGTCGACCAGAGAATCAATTTCCTCACTGCGGCCCAGCTGGTCGGCGTACAGGTCCAAAACCACGAGGGCAACGTCGGTGGTCAGGCGGGTGATGCGGTAGTCGGAGATATTTTTGATGAGCCAGCGCAGGATCGGCTGCAGTGTTATCTCGTCGCGGTTTGCGAGCGCGGAACGAAGGGCGGAGCGGTGGCGAAGGGCGGTCAGGAGGGAGAGGGACTGCGTACGCGCATTGTTGTCCTGTGGCTGTCAGTTTGATGTCGCTGGTATGCAGTGGCAGATCTTACCTTGGACTCGAGCACCATATCCAGCGCCTTTGCATACTGAGCCTGTCGCAGCGCGTGCGCCCAGGGCGCTCCGGTCGTGACTTTCCCACGTGCGTTGCCCTCGATGACAATGTCTGCGCTCTCACCCGTGAAGTCCTTGCCACGGACGCGCTTCTCCCAGCCCTTTCCGCGCTTGCGCTTCTTCGCGCGGTCATATTCGTCAATCTTGCCTTCCATCAGAGCCTTCATCTCCTTCTCGCGCTCACGAGCAAGCGCCTTCTGTTCGCCGCTCAGATGGGTGCGGATCGACAGAATACCAGAGGAGAGACCGACAGCGATGTGCTTGTCTTCCTTCTGGCTGGGGACGACGGCGAGGGACAGGATCGGGGAGGGATACTTCAGGCCGCCGACAACGTTCCAGCCCGAGGTCTCGAAGACCTTGACGTGGCCGTCAAGAGAGCCGGAGAGCAGGCGCGAGCCGTTGTTTGCAAGAGAGAGGGCTGTGACGGTCTTCTGGTGATTGCGCAGCATGTGGATTGGCTTCGCGGCGACGATGTCCAGCACAGAGATGGCGTTGTCGCTTGTTGCAAGGACAGCAGTACCAGAGGGCATAGGGAGAACCGTCTCGATGGGGTGCTGGTGCTTGAAGACCATGACCGCCTTGCCACCGGCACGGGCATCCCAGAGGCGGACGGTCTGGTCGTAGGACCCAGAGACGAGCAGACCCGACTGCGCAGGCATGAAGGTACCGGTGCGCACATAGTCCTGGTGTCCCTCGAAGGTGGTGACGCTTGTGTCGCTGGGAAGATCCCACAGGCGCACTGTGCGGTCGTCGGAGCAGCTCATGAGGCTCGTGAGCTCGGATGGGTTCCATTCTGTCGTCCAGACGGGCTGCTTGTGCTCCTTCCATGTCTTCAAGATGGCCCGGCTCTTCACGTCGAACGCCTGGATCGAGCCGCTGTCACCGCCCGCAACTAATATGCGGCCATCTCGACGGAGGTTTCCCGAGCGCGCAATGTCATCGACGCCAAAGCGCGAGATGGTCTTGACGACCTTGCGGGTCTTGGACGAGAAGATCTGCACACGTGACCCGGTAGTGACGGCGAACAGGTCCTGCGGCGCAGTGAGCGAGTTCGAGGGCGGCGGCGGGATCGAAATGTGCGTGACCGGCGACGAGTGCTGCGACGGGTCGAGGCGCAACTCCGAGGTGAATGAATTCCAGTACTGTTGCTCGGAAGTGATCGTGGACGGGCCCTTGGGCAGCTTCACGTCCTGGAGCAGCTGTACTTCGGCGGCCATGGCGGGAAACGGTGGGCGGGCGGTATGCGAGCGGAGGGGCTGCAGCGTTTGCTTCACGCAGACCTCGACTGCCAAACTTCGTCAAAAAAAGAAGTGGAGCCACCGCGCTAGGCCGAGGCTGGTTGTGGCTAGTTGGTTGGCCGGCTCTGAGGCATCCGCCGTAGCCAAGCCTGTACGCTTCCTGTCCGGACGGCATGTCAGCTCCTGTCGTGTGCGGGCGCCATAACCTGGATGCATCCTTCCGCACTGTTGTTCCAATATTAGGTTTCGTGCTCAGGTGCCTGCCTGATCGCCTGGCGCGACGTCTTTGATCAAGAAGGCGCGATCAACACCATCATCAAAACGGCAGCCTTAAGTGCCTCAACATACCCATTCCGCATGATCTTTTGTTTGTCTCTAGTTCACTCGGTCTCTGACCATCATATTCGCATGTCTAAGAGACGTGCGTCGTCGTCGTTATGGCTGCCATGAGCGACAATCTAGACGAGTTCTTCGACTTTGCGCAGCTGGAGCAGGACAATGGTCTGTACAGCGCACACACAGACGGCCAGTATGCAGAAGCCCACGACGAAGGCGTCACCTGCATGGATTGGCAGCCTGTGGTGTCGGGCTACTCTCTGCTACCCCAAGAGCAGTCCAGGGAACACTGCATCCAACAATGGTCTCTAGATGGAATGCTGAATCAGTCCCTGGCCCACAACAATTCTAGTGTAATGGCTTCTGAGTGGCCCATAAGTCAGACACCTACCACAGACGAGCACCAAAGACTGCATGGACTTGAACCTGCACCCTCATCATCATTGCAGGCCCCCAATTCTTCTGTGCCCACAGGTGGATTTCCCTACCATGATGCGACGCCTCTCGTGGGTAACATCTATCCAGCAGCTACCACACCCTACGGACAATCAGCCAACAACATCTCTGATACGCCAGACGTACAAGGCAAGAGCCGCACCAAAGTCACGCACCCGATCTCGCTCCGGGCACCGCTCCCGACTCGACAGCCTTCGTCTGCAAGCTGGAAGCCAGCATCAGCCAAACGCAAAGGACCCCGATGTAGAATCCCACTCGAGTCCAGACAGATCCTCGACGATGAATTTGCCACTAATCCATATCCCTGCTCCTGGGAGTACGACATCATCGCTCATCAAGCCAACCTTGACGTGAAAAAGGTTCGCAATTGGTTCAACAACACTCGAGCGAGGAAGAAAGGTGAAGGTAAGCTAAAGCAGCTTCCTCAGGCGTACCCTATTTGCTCACTTGTACAGACCCCGACGCTGCCGTCTCGCAAGATTCTGACGCCGCCACGCAATGCCTCAACCCAACACTCTCGAGAACCAGTCTGGAGGCTCTTGATCAGCAAGAAGAGAAAGCCGTTGAGACGCCTCGGCCGCCTTTGGCACTCTACCTTGCACAGTCTTACCAAGAGGAGGGTGTCGAGCTTACCGACATACAGGCCGCTATGGATAGTGATTCTTTCAGCGCCAGCCTCAATTCGGATAGAGGTGTGTGGTCGGTCTCGAGGAGGGGTTCGGCGGCAGATACCGTCATTTCCTCAGAAGGAACCGCCCCTACCACCTATACTGTCTCCTCAAACGGTAGTCGAAGTAATGTGTCTTCATTCGGTCGTGAGAGGCGGCGTGGTCGAAGACGAATGGCCTGGAAAGAATCCCCACACACACGCTCGATCAATGGCGTCAACAGCGCTGGCCAGCCTGAGCAAGACTTGCCCTTCTTCTGCACCTTCTGTCCGCGTGCTTTCAAGACGAAATACGAATGGATTCGCCACGAGGACTCCGTTCACGCCCTACGCACGACCTGGATCTGCTGCGACACCAAAAATTCACCACTGCAATCTTGTCCCTTCTGTGGTCAGATGCATCCTGACGATACTCACATGGCTACACACAAGTATCAGCAATGCTGGACCAAGCCTGAGGCGCAAAGGACGTTCTACCGTCGCGACCACTTCGTACAACATCTACATCACGTCCACTTCGCGAACGCCAAGCACCCGTCGGTGCGTGTGGGCTGTCAAGCGCGCCTGATGGCACCAGAAGGGCATCACTTTGGCTGCAAAGATCTTTCGCTTGCGTGGCGAAAATTCGGAGCCCCCATGAAGAAGGACGACCCTATGCTCCACTGCGGCTTCTGTGGTAAGATCTCAAAAGACTGGTCAGAGCGCTGCGAACATGTCGCCGAGCATTTGACTGCCCGAGAGCTCACCAGATCTGTGTGGTGGCCAGAGAGAAGAGAGAATCATCTCGAGAACCTCTATTCAACCACACCATTTGAGTCATTTCGTTGCCGGTACTGCCTGAAAGTATTCACCGACATTCAGGCTATGAACAAGCACTCTCACTGCCGCGTTTGGAGCTGTCGATTCCTGCGGAGTTTCGATGATGTGGCAGCTGAGAACGCCGGACCTCCGCTTTGTCAGGACTTCCCTTCCGCCAAAGCTCACCACTGTCATCTATGCGGAGCTGGCTATCGCGCTGTGCACGTCGAGCATGCTCAGAATTACCACAGATACAGATCTTGCAATCAGGAGTTCTACGAATCAGAGGAGGCTTTCCTTCAGCATCTGCACAACTTCCATGGTGCATCGCAGCCTGCGTTACTACGTGGCCGTCCCGTTATAGAGCACACGTTCATGCGCAACAAGGGAGCCTCGTTTGAGCCTGTAGAGTTCAACGAAATTACACAGCCGTGTCACTTTGAGCTTCAAGCAACACCACTGACGCCCTTCACTGTCAAGCCAAGTTTCAATGCGTCTGTCAGCGACAGGAAGGACCAAAGGCAGCACAAAAAGCATTCTTCTGTACGAAAACAGCCTATCAGTGCTGATAGCTTTCAAGCCACTGAAACCTTGAAACCACGAAGACAGCGGTCAGATACAGTCGCACCGAAGGCAGATTCTCACGAGCCCCGATTTCTTCGACTCAGCACCTATGTGCCGTTTGTATCGTCACGCATCTTTTACTCGCGCAACTCCAGGTCTTCGGACATTCCTAGGGATAGTCAAGCCGTCGTTGAAGAGATTTCAAAGCCACATCTCACATCCTTGGTCATGAGTGCTGGCCTCATCAGCATGGCTGTAGCACGTTGGACTATCAAGCTGGATAAACGCACCAAAGACAGCATGATAGAGTTGGTTCTTCATGAAGACGTCGAGTGAAACAAAATCCATCGCTCGCACTGCTCCATCAGACTTGAACGACACTGGAGTTTGTTGTGGGCCTTTTATTACAGCAGGCCTCTTGGACCTGGAACTCAAACAGGCTCGGCTGCGCTCAGCATCGGAGCAATTCTTCCAGGTGCTTCGGTCCACGGATCCATGACGTGACTCGACGCAGGTCAAGTTCAACGGCCAATACATTTCATCAAGCTTCCGAGACGCGCAAGCCTCAACAGGAATGCGGAGTGTCGTTCACCTTGTTCGCCAAGTACCTCGTATCTCCAGCTTCCTAATCGGGTTTCGTCACCACCTTGGCGACAGGACGGATATGCATTTCCCCTCAACTCCAGAAACTAGATGAGGGATACCGCCATTGAATGAGAGATTGTATCATAGCTGACTCGGTTCTGCTAAGATTCCGTGGTCGATGACGGAGGCTATAAAGTCAAGTCTACCCCATACTCTTAGTTCTACTGCTTTACCTCTACCATACCTTGGAAGGTGATCAAAGCAATATGAGGTTGATCAGATTGGCTCTATTTGCTCCTCTGGTGGCGGCTTCGCCCTTTGGAGTAAACCGCGCATCGACCCCACGAGACGGAGGTATCAGCTACGATGGCTACCACATCTACAGCATCACTCCATATTCTCCTCTTAACGCTCAAGATTTAGCGAAACGCTTCTCTCGATACCATACGCATCCGATTCGAGACACTTTGTCCGTGGCCATCCCCCCGGACGAGGTCGCTGACTTCGAAAACCTTGGACTGAACACACGCCTCGTGAACTCTGACTTGGGTGCTTCCATCCGATCCATTGATAGCAAGCCTGCTCCATACAAACGAGCATTGCACAAACGTGGAGAGCTGCCTGATCTCTCTTGGTACCTCAGCTACCATACCTACGCAGACCATCTGGACTACTGGGACGACCTAGTAAGCGCGTTTCCAAAGAACTCGGAAAAGTTCTCATTAGGAAAGAGCTACGAGAACAGGACCATCAATGCATACCATCTATTCGGAGACAAGAAGAAGGGTGGTTATGGGCCGAAGACGAAAGACGTACGGCAGAAACCTGTCATCCTATGGCATGCGACTGTGCACGCTCGGGAGGTATGACGGATCCGTCGCTTACGACGCCAACTTTACTGACCCACGACAATAGTGGATCTCAACAATGGTAATCGAATACCTCGCCTATCAACTCATTGACGGCTACAAATCCGGCAACGCCAACGTAACCACCTTCCTGGACCACTATGACTTCTACCTTGTCCCCTTCCACAACCCAGATGGTTTCGTCTACACCCAAACCACCGACCGTCTCTGGCGCAAGAACCGCCAGCCCCGTCCCAGCATCAACACCACGTGCCTCGGCACAGACGGTAACCGCAACTGGAAGTTCGAATGGGATGCCGAGCCCCCAGAGGGCGGCTCAACTCCCGACCCCTGCGGACAGACCTATCGCGGTCTCGCACCGGGCGACACGCCCGAGAACGCTGCACTCGATGCGCTTTCCGCACGCCTCGCGAAGCAGGGCGAGGGCATCCGTTCCTTCATCGATTTCCACTCGTACTCGCAGCTCATCCTGACGCCTTGGGGATACTCATGCGACCCGCTCCCTGAGACCATCGACCGCATGGTGTATGTTGCGAATGGTACGGCGCGCGCCATCGAGGCCGCGAGTGAAAGGAATAGCACCTATCAGGCTGGTCCTGGGTGTCAAATTTTGTACTTCTCGACTGGAAACTCCAGGGACCATCATCATGCTGTGCATGGGGCGGATCATTCTTGGACCTTGGAGTTGAGCCCTGCGGATCAGGCGGGGGGCGGGTTTGTGCTGAGTCCGGATCAGATTTGGCCGGTTGTTAAAGAGCAGTGGGCTGGGCAATTGTGGACGCTAAGGGAGGTGTGGGATGGCGAGACATAGCTGAGAGACGTTGAGTGCGGTGTGCTAGTGTGGAGTCGCTGCGTTTGTTCATCAATACAGGGGTAGTTCCTTTGTTGGGCACGTTCTGAATACTGTTGATCGCAGTGAAGTTTACCCGAGGAGCCGTGTTGCGGACCATTGATCGACGTGCAGATGAACGACAGATTGGTCTGAAATGCCCAATCAGGCAGTTCTAGAAGAGAGGAGTCACGCAGAGCTCTACACACTTTTGTTGCGGTGCAATTCGGTCCTATAGCCTTGATCGTCACCACTGTTGACTATTTTGGACTAGCACGTCTCAGGACATGTATATATGGTCGACTCCTAGCTAGCAAGCAACTCAGCACAGTTTTCCATCGATACATACAGCGGCTGCGTATGCCGCAACAACTTTCGCTTGGAGCTCTGAATGGAACAAGCTTATTCATTGAAAATGACTGCAGAACAACTTTGCTTCGTTCAGCGGGCTGTTGTGGGGTGGGTCGTTTCGTTTAAGGCGCGTAAGAGATTGCGCGGCGTTGTATGATGCCGCTGTAGTTGCCCAGAGCGGAAGGTTTGGTCAAGCATTGGTGGCGGACGGGACTCGACTGCCTGCAACTGTGCGCCGCGGCGGTGCCCTCCTTCCAGCATCGACGCCGCACACATGTTCCTGACTCCACCGCTCTGTTGGATTTATTGCACCCATGCTCTCAAGGCGAACCCTGTCTTTCGGCGCTCTCTCGATTGATTGTCAGCTCCATCACTCGGCAATGTGTCTCCTTCCGCTCGCGATTGCAGCTACGGATTCATCTTCACCAATCTACAGCCGGACCGCTGCTTACAGCACTACGAAGCACGATGACAGACGATCGTTTCGCAGCCACACCTAGTGCGGGCGCATGTGCACGCCATCGACTCTCTGGTGTCTAGTCTTCGGCAGCATCAGCACAGCACACAACGAGGGCAAAGAACACAGCCTTACTCAGAATACCTGATCCCAGACGTCGTGCAGGCACTGGCGAGTGAATGTTGGGCTCCGTAAGCGATGCGGCTGCAGCAGATGGATATCATTCGCCGATGATCCTTAAAATCTCTAGGATTACCGTCCCACTGCCTCAGCCTTACGTGCGAGTCCTGGCCGGCTGACAGCTGCATCTCAGCCATGGGACTTTCAGCTGCCAAATGGCGGAGATCCCGAATATCTGCTCACCGTTGTGGGTGTCGTTCTCCTACACCTGACATTGTGGCTTTCCCTTGCAAAACTATATCGGCCTCATCACCTCGAAACGTCTGATTGACAACACCATGCAGTAGTATTTAGAAATCTCTTCTCCAGACATTCGCCGCCAAGAGGGGTCATGGAGCGCTCAACGTCACCACCTCCTTTAATGTCGCCCCTAGGATCACCTGAAGTTCGGATATCACGACCAGAGTATGCCTCAGTACCGCAGCGCACGAGCGACGATGAGTCCTGTGATGACAGGACTGACCGACGCTCGAGATTCGAGGAGGCTATCGAGCCCGGCCTGGGCATCCAGATGAGGCCACTTGCATCACCCAAATCCCCAGGAAAGTCATACAGCCAACAGTCAACACCCAAAGCAGGGATGTTCTCATCTTTTTCACCAATTACACCTCGACTGCCGTATCGAAGAACACCCGATACCTTGTATTCTTTCGGAACAGGGATCTCACATTCACGCACAGATCCTATGACAGAGAGGCTCATAGCTCACAGAGCAACTCAATCTGCACGATGGAAAGTGCATTGGCGCACACCGACGTTGATGGTCTGCACCTTCTTCGCCGGCATCCTTTTAGCTCTAGCACAACACCTCTGGTACAGGTTCCTCCACCATAGGCCGACAACCAGCGAAGATCAGAAAGTCCGTTGGGTCTTGTACGGCCGTGTATTAGCCTACTTGTCGAAGGTAGCTTTCGGCGGATGCTGCGTCTTAGTCTTTCGGCAACGCATGTGGAGGACATTTCGAGACCGAGCGCTATCTGTGTTGTCGATAGATCAGCTCTTTGGTGCGACGGACGACCCATCACTGTTCGCCAATTGGGAGACCGTCTCCAATGCTCCGGTTGCTGTAGCGATTGCTACAGTATTTTGGTTAATCCCACTTGCAACCATTATCTTTTCGCCCGGTGCGCTAACGTTCGGCGATTTCCTTATGGGGAATTCCACTACCCGAGGCGTGCCCCATATCAACTTCACACATGAGACAGTCAAGGACTGGCGCCATCCGATATCATACGTTCCTGATGATAATGATCTCCTGGCAAAAGGTGGATACAAGAGATCAATCATGTACTACAACACGACAGACAAGTCTTCCAACTCTACGAGCCAGGACTGGTTTGACTACTACGACCAGCCTTCTGCCGAACTGAGACGTGTGGCTCTACTCTTTGGATACAACATGATGAGCCACTCCACGCACAGATTAAATGCACGGCTAACTGTCTGTGGCAATGATGATGGAGGACCGTACAATTGCACCTTCACGCAGTCATTCGTCGCACCCGCTTACAAGTGCGACCTTATTGCGAATAGTACTGACGACAACGGTCGACTGTCTGAGCTCGGCGCTCCTTTTAATACGTCAGCACTCGTGCCTGAAGGTCGCAACATTTATCAGGCCGAAGTGGATAAGGGAGGCTACAAGCACCCGCAGATGGACAACTTTCAGAGAGGCCCAGGAGGTATTCCTGTTGGTGAAGCCCCAGACGATCTTGGGGTCTTCAAGTCAGAACCCGTTCTCTGGATCGGGATGTCACACAACACGACCGAACCACTGCCCTCAGATTCACCGTTTCGCAGTATCTGGACACATCGCTATCAGCTACAGGTCTTTCGGTGTGTGATGAACGAAGCCAGATACAAGGTCAAGTGGAGCCTTACTGGGCCGTATTTCATGGAGATACCGACCATTGAAGAATACCTGGGACCAGTCTTGGATACAAACTTCACTAGGAACGAGGACGGATCACTCAATTACGATGCGGACCCAGGACCGGCGGAGAACTTCATCAGACCTCTTCCCGACGTGAGATTGTACAAGAAAGTAGCAGCCTACCACGCGATGGGTGACGTGCTCCGCGACTTCCTTAAGGGTCATATCGAACTTGAGCCTCCCTTGCCGGGTCCCTCATACGCAGTGGTGGCCTCGGATGTGACGAAGACGCGCTTAGTCGACGTCAAGAGTCTACCCAAGAAGGACTTTGGCATGGAGCTTCAGAGTTTCTTCAGCGACCTGGTCCTATCGCTCTACTCCACACCCGAAATGCTTGTCGTCGATAACCAAGAACTGGAGATGAACCGCACACAATGGCGCTCCTCATTTGTCTACATACCCAAACGACTTTGGATGTGCTACGCCCCTGTCATCGCCGTCACACTCATCATCCTGCTCTTCGGCATATTCACGATCTGGGAAGACGGGACGACTTTCTCCACGGGCTTCTCGCGCATCCTTGTCACTACGAGAAACACGACGCTGGATGATATCAGCCGCGGTGCTTGTCTGGGGAACGACCCGTTCCCGATGGAGCTCATGCATACGAGACTCAAGTTCGGCGTCTTGAGTGAAGGGAGTGAAGGGAGCGAGAATAAGCTTATGGGCTCGGAGGGGTTTCAGCATTGTGCGTTTGGGGTTGCGAGCGAGATCGCGCCGATTAGACACTGCGTGCCGTATGCGGGTTTGAGGCGGCGGAGACAGAAGTTGGAAGAGACCGACGAGTAGAGATGGAAGACTTCGGTCTCGTTGCCATGCCAGCAAATCTATACTCGAGTATATTGGCTCCAAGCTCTCAGTGTCACGCTCAGCATGTGTAGTTGATGTCGAGCACCACCCTCGGCGTTCCTTCGAAATCCCCGGGCACCACATACGAAATGTTGTAGAACAAATGGTTCCTCAACGCCTTCCCATACGTCACAGGTTGAGCCTCTAAGCCCGACGCATCAACCTTGATATCAACACATGGCAACTCTCCATCCAGCCCCGTAACTGCATGCCCACCCAGCGTCCAGCTCGGCGGCACATTGCTCAGCGCAAAAGTAAAGATATCGCTCCCCTCCTGCGTCGTATTCGGATAGCTAACCGTCAGCCTGTTCGGCTCCGCAACCGCGTGGATGCTGCTCGCGCTCGGATACAGCGAGAAGAAGGTGCTCAGCGGGAACGGCGTGCGGCTCTTGTCGCCCGCCCAGTGCACAATCGCAGGCACAAACTGATCGCCCCTGTTCTTCTGCTCGGCGAGCTGCTGCCCGCCAATCATCAGTTCGCGGCTCATCCACGATGTTGCGATGCGCGGGTGTGCGCCACCCAGTTCGTCGTAGATAGTCTTGTTCAGGTGCCGGTCTGGGCCAGTAAATGTGCCTCGTAGCTTTTCCTGGACGTCCGAGGGAATGATGCTTTTCACGGTATCGATGACCAGGGCGATGGCTGCGCCCTGCGCGATGTCGAAGAGCAGGTCGCCGTCCAGCTTGGGGGGCTGCGGGCCGTGCGAGTGCCCGAACATGCCCCAGAAGAACATGGAGACGATTGATGAGTGCTGGACAATGTCGCGCGTGTAGGCGCGGTCGTACGGGCCGACCATCTGGCCGAGGTAGCCGTTGTAGTGCTCTTCCAGATCGTGCCAGAGCTCGGCGAGAATGGTCTTTGCGTTCGTGGTGAATGTTTGGTCTCGGGGGCCGTACTTGAGCTGGGCGCCCAGAGCCCATGAATCGATGCCGTAGTATGTTGGCGCATTGTACTCTGACAGTGTATTTGCGCCGTTGAGCTGGAAGAGTTCAAGCAGTTTCGTGCCCTGTTCGTTTGCAAAGGCGATGAACTCGGAGTTGTTTCGTCGTGCGCCAATCCATCCGACTACGAGTGCCCGCATCATCCCAGGGTTGCTGTAGCCCAGCGTCAGGTTGTCGTTCTCGGGAAAGGTACCATTGCGGCGCATACCGCCTACTGCGGCGATTTCGAGGGATTCTTCGATGCGCGCCACCAGATCAGCACCTATGAGATGACCGAATTCCTCCACGACTTGGACAAACTGGGTGCCGATGAACTCGCGCCAGTTCGGATCGTAGGTCTCGTAGATCTTTGGTGGGTACAACGTCGAGTTCGGAGTCGGGTCAGGCTGGTCAGGCGAAAGCTTGTACGTCCCGTACCAGGCTGCGTCAAAGTCATCTGTCATCTGCACGGAGATGATGTTCATGATGGCTGCTTTGGCGTGCTCAAGGTCATCGCCCTCGTTCCTGTGGAGCAATCCGGCTAGGTACCATGCTGTGAACCGCACCGACCACGACCCCTTGTCGCCATACGCTATGTAGTTGTAGGATGCATCGTATCGATTGTCCTGTACGAACATGGAGTAATCGAACAGAGTCTGTGCTTCTGAACCTGTTTTAGCTATGATGGCTGATGCTTGCTCATTTGCACTTGCCAGCCGTTAGAACGGTCTTCCTGCTATCAATTGCAGTAGCGACTGCTTGAGCTGCGAGCCCTGCTGCAAGGAGGACTGAAGTCAGCATATTGATCACGTAGACACATTCTCGATACAGCTGGGGAACTGTTGTGTTAAGTAGCGCAGCCGGGTATCGTCTTGTACGAAGCAAATGATCATCAGATTTCGGCACATCTCGAACCGATTTTGCTCTTCTCTATACTGTATCGAGCAGGTATCGTGCACCTACAGGCTTCGTGAGGGCCATGCCGAAGCTTTTCCGCATAGGTAGCGGAAGAATTGAATGGCGGGGATTAAGCGTGTGCGTCGGTGGCGCTTCCCCGCGCATTACGAGTCATGTATAACGACGGTAGCTGACATACTCCAGAGCAAGGCAAAATACCCCACCGCTGGTGCGTTCGTACGAACGATGACACTGCTTAGACATAGCGTGCCGTACGTGGGTTTGAAGCAGTAGAGACAAAAGTTGAAGATTGTCAAAGATTAGAGATAGAAAACTTCGGTCTCATTGCAATGCCAGCGATTTTATACTTATGATCACTATCTTACGTATTTAGCTCGCCCTTCTCTCACTCTAACAGATGCCAATGACTCCGTTGACCGGCACATCGATACTCGTCGTGTAACTCGCCGCATCACTCAACAGATACACATACGCACCACCCAGCTCCTCAATCTCCGCCAGCCGCGGAATACCACCGTAGTACTTCAATTGCTGCTCCCAATCCGGCTGCTGCTCGACCCAGTATGTCATCGCCGTCTTAACCAAGCCTGGCGACACGCTGTTAACTCGAATCCCATACTGTGCCCATTCCATGGCAAGCGTGTGCGTCATGTTCTTGACACCGGCTTTGGAGGCGCCGTAGGGCGCGCTGGGAACGCGCTTGTTGGGACGATGCGAGGCCATGGACGCGGTGAATACTATGGAGCCTTTGACGCCTTGCTTAATGAAAGCTCGCGCCGCGCAGCGCGCGGTGTAGAAGGAACCGTAGAGATTGACGCCCCACAGTTGATCAATTTCCTCGGTTGTGAAGTCCAGCGCGGGCTTGTGCTTTGTGCGACCTGCGTTGGCGACCTGGGAGCATGCGTTAGAGATGGCTCTTGTTGCTAGTTCACATTTTGCAGACGCGTACCATACCGTGCAGACCACCGGCTTCAAAGAGAATTTTCTCGACGACTGATTGAATAGATTCTTCTTTCGTCACGTCGGCTTGCAGCGCGAACATCTGGCCTGGGTATTTCTTTGATACAGAGGCAAATTCGTCGCTTGTTTCGCCAATGTCGATGGAGTAGATCTTTGAGGCCCCGTTAGCGAGACAGCAGTCTGCTATCCCGAGTCCGATACCTGCGAGCTGTCATTGATGGGCTCAGAAGGGTAAGAGTTGTATGCTACCTCTGTTGGCGCCTGTGATGGCGATGATCTTGCCCTCAAGCTGGACTGTTTTCACAGGCCCAGACTTGGGCACTGCGTTCATTTTGGCTGCTGATGAGGACATACTGTGGGCAGTATCGACGTGGAATGATGCAAAGATCAGAGAAGGGTTGATTTGGGTGAATGAATGACGGAGAGAGCTCAGAGAAGGTCCGTGGAAGCTGCCAAAGATACTGGCTTCTGCGTCTGCTTGTGGCCATCTTTATACTTCCTAGAAATCTCCACATAACACATCTTTCTCCGTGGTTCACCCCGCATTGGCTTATTGTGGTCTGCCATATGTCGTGACGAGCTGTACGATGCATGGCGGCCTCGTGGACGTGTGCCACGAGACGAGGCACATTGCCGGATGCCGAGATCTGATCAACCTAAGGTAAATCTGATTAGAAGTTGAACTACTGAAATCATCCTGACAGCTTTATCTCTCTATTGGTAAGAATATCTACTGCATGTCAATTTGAACGCCGTTTCCCGTTTGAGAGGCCGATAGAAATGTCTAGTTGAACACAACGGTCTTGGCACCGTTCAAGAACACACGCTTCTCGCTCCACCACTTGACAGCAGCAGCAAGCACCTGGCTCTCAACATTGCTACCCTCAACAACCAGCTCGTTCGGGTTGAGCGCGTGGTCGACGCGCGCAATGCGCTGCTCAATGATCGGCCCTTCGTCCAAATCCGCGGTCACAAAGTGCGCAGTCGCACCAATGATCTTCACACCACGCTCATACGCCTGGTGGTAAGGCTTCGCGCCCTTGAAAGATGGCAAGAAAGAGTGGTGGATGTTGATTATCTTGCCGGACATCTCAGTACACAGGCGAGGGGACAAGACCTGCATGTATCTTGCCAGGACGATAAGGTCGATGTTGTGCTGCTTGATGAGCTCTAGAATCTGGGTTTCTTGCTGGGCCTTAGTGTCCTTGGTGACAGGCAGGTGGTGGAACTCGATTCCATGTGCCTTTGCCATGTCGGCGAATTCGGGGTGGTTGGAGACAATGACTGGGACTTCGATCTTCAACTGTCCGGACTTGACGCGGAAGAGGAGGTCATTCAAGCAGTGGCCAATCTTGGATACCATGATCAAGACTTTGGGCTTGGTGTCTACGGAGCGGATGTCATAGGTCATGCTCATCTCCTTTGCAAGATCAGCCATAGACTTCTCGAGGCCGGCGAGCTCAGTCGCGTGACCAAAGTGCACGCGCATGAAGAAGGTCTTCGATGCTGGGTCAGAGAATTGCTGCAGGTCGAGAATGGTGAGATTCTCCTTTGCAAGCAAGCCGGTGACAGCATACACGATGCCTGCCTTATCCGGGCAAGACAAGGTGAGGAAGTGATCAGAGCCGGCCATTTTCTTAGATGTTGAGATCCCTTCTGGTTCGCGAGAGCCGAGTTGCTGGAATTCTGCAGGCGATGTTGAGAACCGGCGGCGAGTAAGCCGTGATGACTGTTGCGGCGCCGAAATTTTATGAACTGTGTTTTGCCGGTTTCTGACAGCTTGGAGCGATGCTTGTGCTGGTCGAGAGAGTGCCGATGTGGAGAAGCTTCTTGTGCTGATGCGCGCAGAGCGTGCAAGCATGTCTAACGAGATGTGACTGCAATCGAGACGCGGCACGTGTTCTTCCTGGCCTTTTTGTGCATTCGAGGTTGCTGTTTCCGGCAGCCGAGATCGGCCATCCAATCCGAGCCTAGTGTTTCTGCTTACGTAGGAGCGTTTCACCTTTTGTCTCGCCAATATCAAAGATTCGCGCCCCTCTACCGGCTTTCAAACATCCATAAGAGCTCGCTCGATTGTGTTCTTTGCACTCAAGATGACAGATCGATGGCTTTCTCAAAGGCAGGCAATCCACGACAGCCTTAAATGCCTCGCCTGTGAACTGCTTCCGTTCGATGCTCTTGCAGAAGACAGAACTCCTCCGCCCACAACGATTGATCTCGATAGCGTCGACATTGAAGGGCTTCGAAAACGGGCAGCGAAGTGCGACTTTTGTCGTGCCTTGGTTGATCTGCGTGAGCATTGGCTTTCGGAAGAGCGAGAAAATCGGATGCCTGACGACGGCTTCGCTTACCATAATTTTTGTGGCATGAGCGACTGGCGTATGAAGCGTACCGATCATACATACTTAGGTCTCAATTCGGACTTTGGTGCGTACCGGAGCTGATCGCCCAGAGGTGAGCAATTGATGAAAGACAGACAGTGTACTCGCCAAACGGATAAATGATCGCTACATCTATAGCGACCCGCTATCAGGTCTACCCCTGAAGCAAGTCTCCCATTGGATGCGTAAATGTAGCGAAAAGCACAAGAGATGTTTTGAACACCCTACAGATCTACCTACACGCGTGATCGATGTTCGCTCACCGCGACTGAAGCTACTGGATCCAAGTCCAAGTAACCCTCATCCATATGTAGCCCTCAGTCATTGCTGGGGTACGTGCCGGGACTTCCTCACAACACGCGAGAACATCCAGGACCGGAGATCTGGATTCGAACTGACTGATCTGCCCGCGACCTTTCGTGACGCAGTAACAGCTGCCCGTATCCTCAACATCCCCTTCCTCTGGATAGACAGTATATGCATACTCCAAGGAGATAAGGATGACTGGGAGATGGAAGGCAGCAAGATGGCAGACGTCTACTCTAATGCCACAATGTGTATCGCAGCCGCAGATGCAAACGATGACACAGAAGGTTTTCTAAGACCAAGGAAAGACATTCCAACTCTGGCTATCGATATTGTTCTTACCTTGCCAACACCGAACCAAGCCCAGATGAAGACGCGGATATACACGCAGTTGCCACTTAAGAGGCCCGGACTACATGAGCGGTTCCCGGCGCTACACAATCGAGCTTGGTGCCTTCAGGAGCGTTATCTGAGCCCCAGAATTCTGTTCTTTGATCGTGACAACATGCATTGGGAATGTCTCGAGGACGTATGGTCTGAAGCTGGCCGACGTCTACCAAAGCACAGGCAAATGCTTCCGGACATCATGCCTAGGCTCAACAAAACTGAGGGCCTGTCGCACACGCCTTGGTGTCGAATGGTACGCGAATACACAACACGCGCTATCTCATTCCCTTCCGATAAGCTACCAGCGGTGTCTGCCCTGGCTTTGCGAATTGCACAAAAGACCGGAGACGGGTATTGTGCCGGGCTCTGGAAGTCTGATCTCCTTCGCGGTCTACTGTGGTATCGCGCGGTTCGATATAACTTTAGAGCCCGTGAGGCAGCCGGTCCTTGGAATCCCAATCAGCAAAGACCACAAAGCTTTCTTGCACCATCTTGGTCCTGGGCGTCTTACCTGGGCGCTGTGGACTTTTTAGGTATCGAGTCCTTGTTGCACATACTACCTTCTGCGAAGCTCATTGACGCAAGTGTGGTGGTGCCGGGCAGAAACAAGTTCGGAGAAGTGGATAGGGGATATGTCACGATTCTTTCCCCTCTACTGACCTTCGAAGAGCAGCAGTCTACATTCGATACGACAAACGAGCGAAAGTACGGCTGGACGCATGATTCATTGGTCAGTCGTGACACCGAGACCGATGAAGTGACCATTACATCTTGCTTTGACTATCCAAATGAGACTCGGCAGGGTTGGTTGCTTGGCATACCGTTAGTGTACAAGAACATAGCTGAAAGACAGGAAGATTCGGATGGTCAGGAAGGTCAAGAAGATCAAAAGTATTGCTCACAAGACACATCGGAGCAGCCGTGGTTGGCTATCTCCGGCATCCTAATCATGGAGAAGAAAGGTGATGAGAAGGTGTACGAGCGTGTCGGCTGCTTCTCGATCGAGCCTGTTCAGCTTGATTCATTTCTCGACTTCCTGCGAGATCTTTGGACCCAGGAAACCCGGATAGTCTAAGCGGCAGCACGGATCTTTGGTTTAGAGTGAGGGTCCGGAAACAGATGCCTGACGTTCAGGAAACCCAGAGGATAGGCAACGCTGTGGACTGAAGAGGAGCTGTAGGCACAGGTCGCATTGGACGACAAGAGCCACACTTGACACAAATTGACTTAATTGGTTTCACTTGCATTGTGTACTACGTGCATCTAACCCATCTAGATACTCTTATATGCTCGCCCATCAATGCAGACGACCGCGCTATCCAGAAAGCCAGTCCCGTCCAAACACGCTCAGAAGTCCCACAACGTACCAAACGCATGCAGACCCGCAGCCCGACACCCTTGCATCATCTCATCGTTGCCCTGCATATTACTCGTGATATAGATAACTTCAGCGCCCCAACTCTTCCATGTATCTTTCAGCAGCTGGACGCTATCTGGTCTACCGCCCCGCTTCTTCGAATCCCAGAGAATCATTCGTTCGGGCTCGATATGTTTCCTGATGAGGCCGGTGATGGTAGGTCCGAAGGTGCGCTCTTGATCAGAGCCGATCCAGATAAGGAACCAGTCGGGACTCTGGATGCATGTGGAAAGTGCGGCGCCGATACCAGTCCCTGTACAGATGCGGATGCCACGCTTGTACATTGCTGAGGCGTGGCCAACGCCGGCTGATTGGTGTCAGTGAAAATTAGGATGGGTTGGTGAGAGAAACGCATACCAAACTTCAGCTGCCTCGTCCAAACATGCTTCGGAGGGTTGGCGACGAGACTTCTTGTGAAGTCTCCTTGCACACCGCAGATCATGTAATGGTGTGTGGCCTTCCGATCTTCGCTGATGATGCCAAAGGCATGATACTCCATCACCGAAGTTCGGCTGATGCGGCCTAGAAGACCTTGTTGCATTCCGCGCTCGAATTTGAGGACTGCCACTTTGGGTGATGGGATCTCCACCTCAACAGGAACTTCGCGCAGGGTGACCCAAGGGGTAAGGACGCTGTAACAGTTAGTGACGACGAGCTGTGTTGGTAGTATCAGCTCACAAGACTGTCATGAACACAGCGAACCACAGTTCTTGCGCACTAAGTAACGAGTGGGTGTCTGTTCTCCATTGGCCGAGCTTGATGTCGTAGGTGTTGCCCATGATCAGAAAGACCCAGGTCATCTAGAAAGACGAGTCAGCATTGAATTGTTGTGAAGAGCTTGATTACTCACAGCGAGTCCAAGCCACCCGATAAATCTGTGGTGTTTCTCGAAAACATTATGGTATGTGCTATTCAAGGCGTCAGGCTCTGGTGACGAAAGCTAGCCAGTCGGTCATCACTTACTTGCGCACCCATGGAAGAGCGCTCAGTACGGAAATGATGATGAAAATGTTCGTGACAATACCACTTGAAATTACAGCCGGATGCTGGACAGCCCGGTATCGAACAATGTCGACGATCTTGTACACAAGCCAGCTGTGGAGGAGTTAGCGTGCTGATCATCGCCCGATTGGCTTAACTTACGCTGCGCCGGATAGTGCGCAACCCGAGTGCACACCTCCCAGATGCTGCAACACAGAGTTTACCGCTAGCTTAATGCGTAAAGGAGCCCACTGCCCATTCTTATCAGTAGTGATCTGAGAGCGAGACAGGGAAACATACACTTCGTAGCCCGTATATGGCGGCCAGATAGAGGAACCGAACGAACAGTTCGTTGCGCATGAGGATGGCCATTAGCAAATTACCCAAAACCAATGCACCCAGATGATTATCTGCGTATTTGAAGTTACCGGTCGCGGCTAGGACAATGCCGGTAATGTTGAATAGAACAACGAAGGTAAAGAACCGGCGGTACGCGTCGAACCATAGTTCGAACAGTATCCACCGAC
Source organism: Didymella exigua CBS 183.55 (assembly GCF_010094145.1). Classification (NCBI taxonomy): domain Eukaryota; kingdom Fungi; phylum Ascomycota; class Dothideomycetes; order Pleosporales; family Didymellaceae; genus Didymella; species Didymella exigua. The sequence goes on from NW_022984811.1 coordinate 267,321, forward strand.
TGATCTCAGGTCGTACTGATGTTGTGTGCTTGGGCTCTTCGATCACCTCGACGTGACCGACTTCGCCTCTCGCTGCTCTCGGAAGCTCAAGCTCCGGTACGCTTGTGCAGGGCGTGATTCCCTGATGGACTGGCGATACAAGTGACAGAGGATTAAGATGTGTTGGTCGTCCTTGGCTCGTGTACAAAAATGTTGGAGGTGTTGGCAGTACCACTGTACTGTCGTATATACCCTTCTCGGCATCATCAAGAGAGTCCTGACTCTGGTTGACGACTGCATGGGCTTTTTGTGAGTTCGACATGGTGCCAGTTTGGCTCCAGCAGGTTGAGACAAAGATGCTGACTGAGGATGCGACAAGGGTGATACAGATTCTTGAATACTTCCATGCACTGTCGGAGGGTAGGTTTATAAAATGTCGGAGGCACCAGCCAAGACCGGGCAGTTGGGCTGCAATGACCAAACGTTGATGAGCAAATTCCACATCTAGATGCGGTAAGGGCTACCAAGTCATCGTGGTAATTCTAAGGTATCGGTGGGATCTGAGTATACCGTAGTCTGTGCTCACCCTAGAACGGAGGTGATCAGTACACACTCCAATATATCCAGATACCGGTAACGACTTCGTGCGTACCGCCATGTTACAGCCATGCTAAGGTCTCAGATGTTCTTTTGGTGCAGACGCCACAACCGCTCGTAATCATCGATTACCGGTATCAAGACATGCTTTTCGGGTCAGCTTAAGATCGACCATTGCGACTTGCCGTGCATCTGTTATGGACCTAGCGCGACGCTTATTGCTGTCTAATACGAGGCTGACCTCTATTCCTACTCGTACCAAAAGGCTTCGCGCGGCCGGGTCTTTAGGATGTGCGACAGGCATCCAGTGATCTATACATGCATATTGCAGCTCTGCATACGCGGTCCGACATCCGACGTTTGTTGTTCGTGATCTCACGTGTCACTGCCTCAAGGGGTAGCAACTTGGAGCCGAAGCTAATATGGCTAAATTGCTCCGTCAGCCCATATACCACAACTCATCTCGGACCGTCCTCACATATGTTGTCCAAAGCGTTCTCGAAGTGATCTCATCTTGCAGTATAATGGTAGGTGGAGGGTTCAATGCTGTTCGATGTAAGCCGGCCCCGCACAAGCAAACGATCAACCTCATAAGAGCGCCGATCTGCTCACTGTAGGCTCTAAAGTTGCCTTTGTCGATGTTCAGTTATCCGAACTCGATCAGACACAAGCTGAGCTTGATCAAGGTGGATGTAGCCCTAGAGGACTATGCCGCTGCAGGGGTGTGGGCCACCTAGAGGCGATCACTCTGTCGACATTGTCGCAATGTCCAGAGTGACCATTCCTTTCGTTTTGCGCGATTGACACCCTAAGCGATAACATCCTAAGCCATCCAAGCGTAGTGTTGTGTTGAAATGCCGTTTACATCCCGAAGCAAGCATTCTGTAGCGAAGCTCGTTCGGACATGGTATATACTACTAGCGATGCCATCTTCATTCTCTCTCGCTTATGTTACCATCGATGATAGAGTTCAGCGCTTATCGACACAGCCCCAAGCTACAAGTATAGAACAGCTGCGGGCAGCATTCACGGAGTACGGCAAGGATTTCCGTGGAATGTTAATGTTGTATGTCTCGGAAGACCAAGGTAAATTGCAGGAACAGGAACGAGCTTGTGGATCGGGCCAGATGAAACATCGCAGCGATGTCAGAGAACGCACAGGCTTATATCGAACGCGGTACAGTACAGGTTCATGCTCCAGGCCCCTCTGGGTTTTGGTCCACAGCGCTGGTGGCTGGTGCGACTGAACAGATGGATACACATCTAGGCCAATCAGTGAAGGATCTGGAGATTGATCAGATTCAAACAGAAGCAGATTTGTGTCTAGAAAAGTGCAAAGGCAAGAACTACTCCAAGCGCCAGACTGCATGGTCCATTTAACGAATTCAAGCCTGATGCAGCAGCGTCACTTGTTGTCAAGCTGATAGCACCGCTGTTGTCTACAGCTGCTATGCTATGTTAGTGGAGTCAGCCTGAAAGGGTCATGAGCAATGTACGCACCTTCTCCGATATCACCACCAGCCTGCTGCCCAGCAGCTCCGTTCTGGCGAAGTCCGATCTCTGTCGTGCATAGTTCGATTAAGGTGATGTTGCTGCGGAGGTCTTGCAGCTTGAGCTCTGCAGTCTCCATTTTCTTCTTCAGCTGCTCCGTCTGCTTCTGGTTCAAGATCTCCCCTGCTAGATGTTCATCGTATGCAGTCTTGTTGTTCGCGAGCTCCACCAGCTTTTCCAGCTTGTTGAGCTGCCCACAGTCTTTGACAACTTTTCGGTGCGCATCGACGACGCCGCATTCGGCCGTAAGTGTGGCGTTCGAGCTCAGCTTCTGCAGCTCAGCATTGATCGCGTCCTTCTCCGACAGGATCTTACTGGCTTGCTCTTGAGTGAGCTTCTTGTTCGCCAGTAAGGCGTCGAGTCGAGTTTGATTCGAGGCCATTTTCGAGAGATCTGTTAGAGCAGCTATACGCTTGCATGTGCCTCTGACTGATCGTTCCGCTGAGTCGGCTTTCGCGCTGCTGGCTTGTTGTAGTTCGAAATGCGGAAGTTGAGGTCGGGCATACGAGGTCGCAATGAGCGCAGAAACAACGATGAGCCAGCCATATGTGCGCATATTTGGTTGTCGACTGCCGTTGAGGCCCCGGGGGGAGACTGATCGAGGGTGCTGCTGGTAAGCAAAGGAGTGTTTATCTTTCCTCCAGAGGATGTGTTGATTCTGCAGTTTCTCTGTAGAAAATGATCAATAGTAACGGCCAATTCTTTGGCGGTGGTATGTCGGTTGTCTTGCTTTTGCAGATCCGGAGCCGCTTGATCTGTCATTGTTTCACACTTGATCGAGCGTACAGCATCGAACGTGACCCACACACCAGTTTCAGAGTGCCAGTTCTCTGACGTCTCTACTTTGGAGTGAAGCCGCGAGCTGCGGTAACAGCGTAGAGCGAAAGTGAAATGTGCTGATTTAATAAACATTGAGCGCAGATCCAGTGTCAGTCTGTATGCGGTAGGCAGAAACGGAGTTCCGCAGTCCATATATCCAGGAGTCAAGCTTGAAAGCAGCGCAATGCGATGTGTTGCCACAGCCCACAACAAGAGATCTGGAAGGTATCTGGGAGGTGTCTGGAACGCGGAAGCACGGCAAGGGCCGCACCACTGGTAGCAAAACCCTCCGCTGCAAAGCCTGACGAGCAGTTGCTGTGAATCAGTGTGCTACCGACGTCCAACGTATTGAAGAGCATGACATGATGGCTGGTAGAGCATACCATGCGTCAGTGGGGTCATGTTTTGATTGTGAGTCAACGGCTGTCAGTGGGTTGTTAAGACAACTGCGAATGTACACACAGAAGATAGAGATTGAGTGGCCTGAGAATCTGTCTCTCCAATAAGGTCGCGTGTCTGAGTAGCTGATATCAAAGACGGGCCATGTCACGTGGTAGTAAATGAGCAGAGCTCCTGCACTCGAGTACGATGAAGGGAACAGCTGTCAGAAGAGACAAAACATTGCTGCTGTCGCCGTCTGAAAACGATAATGTTGATGTCTGGACACACTACTTTGATGAGCATTGGCGAAGCGGCGACGTGTGAGGTGGAAACGTCCATGGTGAGCATCGTGAGATGTGGCCCAGCGGCCCCTCGGAGTCGTCGAGGCGGCGAAACGGAAAATCGATATCGATAGCTGAGTCATCCAGTTTGACCGCGGGGAAGGCGCGAAGGTCGGAGTCAATAAAATTAGCCCCGCCACGAGAGCAACTCGAGAACACCACGCCCAAAGATGTCGATCGACTTTCCCAAGGAAGAGGAGCGCATCCTCAAGCGCTGGGAGGAGATTGATGCCTTCCTGACGCAAGTTGAGCTGGTATGTAAAGTCCCAAGTCGAAGTTGCATTTTGTCTAGGCGCACTGAAAGCATTCGACTAACAGCAACAACAGTCGAAGGGCAAAGACCCTTACACATTCTACGATGGACCACCCTTTGCGACAGGAATGCCTCATTATGGCCATCTTCTGGCCTCCACCATCAAGGACATAATCCCCCGATACTGGTCCATGAACGGACGATACGTTGAGCGCCGATTCGGTTGGGATACGCACGGTGTGCCCATTGAGTACGAGATTGACAAGGAGCTTGGGATGTCTGGTCGCGACGCAGTGCGGGAGATCGGTATTGCGAAGTACAACGAGAAGTGCAGGGCTATCGTCATGAGATATGCGACGGAGTGGAGGCACACGATCAACCGGCTGGGTCGCTGGATCGACTTCGACAACGACTACAAGACCATGAACACCAGCTTCATGGAGTCTGAGTGGTGGGTCTTCAAGCAGCTCTACGATAAGAATGCTGTCTACCGCGGCTTCAAGGTCATGCCTTACAGCACGGCCTTGGCTACACCACTCAGCAACTTCGAAGCCTCGCAGAACTACAAGGATGTTCAGGATCCCGCTGTGGTCGTGACGTTCCCTCTCGTTGAGGACCCCAATACATGTCTGCTTGCTTGGACAACCACACCGTGGACGTTGCCCATGAACACCGGTCTTTGCGCACACCCTGACTTCGAGTACGTCAAGATCCTCGACGAAGCTTCCGGAAAGCACTACATCCTCCTCGAGGCGCTGCTGCGTACGCTATATAAGGATCCCAAGAAGGCCAAGTTCAAGATTGTGGAGAAGCTCAAGGGCAAGGACCTGCTTGGCTGGAAGTACGAACCTCTGTTCGACTACCTATATGACGAGTTTAAGGACTTCGGCTTCAAGGTGTTGAACGATGGATACGTCACAGCGGACAGTGGTGTGGGTATTGTCCACCAGGCACCCGCCTACGGTGAGGACGATTACCGTGTCGCTAAGGAGGCTGGCGTCATCACCGAGGACCGATTGCCTCCCAACCCCGTAGACGATGCAGGTAACTACACCTCGGTCGTCCGCGACTTCGAGGGTCAGCATGTCAAGGCTGCGGACAAGGGTATCATCAAGCTGTTGAAGGCTAAGGGCAGGCTCATTGTGGACTCCCAGCTTCTCCATAGCTACCCCTTTTGCTGGCGATCTGACACACCTTTGATCTACCGAACCGTTCCATCTTGGTTCATCAAAATCCAAGACATCAAGGAGAAGATGCTGGAGAACATTGAGGGCTCGCACTGGGTGCCTTCATTTGTCAAAGAGAAGCGATTTGCCAACTGGATCAAGAACTCACCGGACTGGGCCGTCTCAAGAAACCGCTTCTGGGGTACACCGCTACCTCTGTGGGTCAGCGATGATGGCAAGGAGGTCGTCTGTGTCGGCAGCGTTGAGGAGTTGAAGAAGCTCAGCGGCTACGAGGGCGAGCTGACTGACATTCATCGTGACAAGATCGACGACATCACCATCCCTAGTAAACAAGGCAAGGGCGTTCTGAAGAGGACACCCGAGGTTTTCGACTGCTGGTTCGAGTCTGGATCTATGCCATACGCAAGCGCACACTACCCATTCGAGAACGTCGAGCAATTTGAGAAGTCCTTCCCTGGTGACTTCATTGCTGAAGGTCTCGACCAGACCCGTGGATGGTTTTATACTTTAACCGTTCTCGGCACACATCTTTTTGGCAAGTTGCCCTTTAAGAACTGTGTCGTCAACGGTATCGTACTAGCGGAAGACGGCAAGAAGATGTCCAAGCGACTGAAGAACTACCCTGACCCTCTTGGTGTCATGGAAAGCTATGGTTCGGACGCCCTGCGATTGTATCTCATAAACTCGCCAGTTGTCCGTGCCGAGACTCTCCGCTTCAAGGAGGCAGGTGTCAAGGATATTGTTTCCAAGGTGCTGCTGCCCCTGTGGAATAGCTACCAGTTCTTCGACCAGCAGGTTGCTCTGCTGAAGAAGGTTGCTGACCTTGAATTCCAATTCGACCCTGCTGCCGGGAAGACCAATGCCAACGTTCTTGACCGCTGGATTTTGGCCTCATGTCAATCGCTGCTCGAGTTCGTGAACGCTGAGATGGCCGCATACCGACTTTACACCGTCGTCCCGCGCCTGCTCGAGGTTAGTGATATCAATTACCATGAGCCATACAAATAGTAATTTACTAACTGCCCTAGCTCATCGACAACACCACCAACTGGTACATCCGATTCAACCGTCGCCGTCTCAAGGGTGAGTACGGCCTGGAAGACACAAAGCACGCCCTCAACACCCTGTTTGAGGTTCTGTTCACTCTCTGCCGAGGTCTCGCCCCCTTCACTCCTTTCATCACCGACAACATCTATCTTCGCCTCCTGCCACACATTCCTAAGGAGCTTCGCGCCGAGGACGATCGCAGTGTGCACTTCCTTCCATACCCGACCGTGCGCGAGGAGCTCTTCGATGAGAACGTAGAGCGCCAGGTCAAGCGCATGCAGTCAGTTATTGAACTTGGCCGCATCTGCCGTGATCGCGCCAACAAGGGCTTGAAGACTCCTTTGAAGACTCTAGTCGTCATCCATCCCGATCAGCAATATCTCGACGACATCAAGTCCCTGCAGAACTACATCTTGGAGGAGTTGAACGTCCGCGACCTCGTTCTGTCGAGCGACGAGGAGAAGTATAACGTCCAGTACACTGCTACTGCCGACTTCTCTATCCTGGGCAAGAAGCTTAAGAAGGACGCAATAAAGGTCAAGAAGGCGCTGCCAAATCTCAAGAGCCAAGAGATCAAGGACTACATAAAAAACGGCGAGATCACCATTGAAGGCATCAAACTCGAGGGCGAGGATCTCCTGGTCAAGCGCGGCCTGGCAAAGGATGCCAACAGCAAAGACCAGGAGTTCAACACAGACAACGATGTCCTGATCATCCTAGACGTTGCTAGCTACCCCGAGCTTGAGCAGGAAGGTCTGGCACGCGAGGTCATCCGTCGTGTGCAAGACTTGCGAAAGAAGGCCGGTCTCGTCGCCACAGACGATGTCGGCATGGAGTACAAGATCTTCAGCGATCCCGACAATGTCGGTCTGGAGGCAGCCTTCGAGAACCAGGGCCCGCTGTTCGAGAAGGCACTCAGGAGAAATGTCGACAAGCACACTATCACGGAGCTCGACGGCAAAATCCCCGAGAAGGGTAGTGACACTGTAATTGTCGAAGAGGAACAAGAGATCCAGAAGGCGACATTCTTGCTGCGCTTGATCAAGCTGTAGGGGTCCGATAAGCAGAAGGAGAGCATGCCCTGGCGCACTTTATGATGTCACAAAAAGAGCAGATAGATGAAGGAACGAATGCATCAAGATTTGAACCATTACACTGAATTCACAACATCTAGGGTCGTGATGGTACATTGCCTCATCGACCTCGACTACTCTTGATAGGGAGCGTTTGCTGCTTTGCCACCAGCTTCCATCACCGTGTCTTATATGCTTTCTGTAGAGCATTAGTTCGAGCCATTTGGTTGGACAGAATAAACCTACTAAGTAGCATTCCTTCAGCTTCATGAACTCCTTTGCACACATATCCTTGTGCACGTTGTTGTAGTCTGCGAATATGCACTTGCCATACACAGCGCTCTGTATGACATCAGCATTTTCCCCGGAGCAATCCTCTTGCGTCCAACATACCTCCATAGAACAATTTCCCACCGCCGCAGCGAGTTTATCAATCGGTCTTGTGCGTCCTGGCATTGTACTGTGTGGTGATGCAGGCGTCTCGATGAGGTCAATAGTGATGGAAGATGTCAAAAGCACAGGCGGCTTGGCGCGGACCCCTGCCGGCGAATCGACGGCGTCGAATCCCGGTGGTTGGTCGCGGGGATGCCCAAACAAAGCGCGTCCGTCAGCACTCGCCTTTGACGCGCTATTGTTCCCTCTTCTTACGCTTTTGTACATTTTGATGCTTGACAGCTGCCCGCGCATCCTCCTCTTGTCTTAATCTCTTGCGTCTACCTTTTTGGACGCGATACCACTTCGATCAACGAACGCTCATGTTGTCGCGAACGCGCCGCACTTTATGTCGCGAGCTCGAATGTCATCCCCCATGAACGGCAGCGGATACAATACACCTGACTTACATAAGGATGACTTATCTGACGAAGGTAGATAATCCCTAGCCTACAGTACCTCCGTTTGCCATGCATACTAACGTTCTCCAGCTATCGAGCTCCTCTACACTATAATTCACCGCGCCTCTTCATCGCCAGATCGATCCTCGCGCGCGCTCTTCAATGCCTACGAAGAAGTCCTCGAAGAACACGGACTACTCCCCAGCGACGATGCCGTACTGCATAGGTTTCTATTCCGCATGCAAAAGGACCGAAGACGAGATGAGAGTCTAGTCGAAAGGTTTCACAGAGTGCTGGCAGAGTTCGAGATCGTGATTGAAGCTGAGGAGGAGAGTGAAGGCGATGTTGCCTTTGCGACCGGCAATATTGCGCATGATGGAAACACAACGAACGCCAGGAACGCTGCACGTGCTACGCTAGGTCATACGGATAGACTCACAAGACGAGGAAGCTTTGAAAGCTTCTTTGACGGGACTGCGGACAAGGTCGCTGGCAGCGAGGTCAGAGGCGTATCAATGAGTAAGAGAAGGAGCTCGCTGAGCCATGCGCCCAATGGAATACTGCCGAAGAGGCGCTCGACATCAGATACGGAGGCACTGAGGTTGCAACAGGCGCATATCCCCATTCGTACACGAGTCAATGGTGTGGCGCAACGACGAGTCTCGTCTGGACAGTACTACGGCCGTCAAAGAAACGCCTCGATATCAAGCCGCGGCAGCTGGCGCATTCGACGAGATATTAATACCTCAGCGTCGCAACAAGGAGTCTACGAGGAGGCAGCCAGCGAGTATACCGATCGGACAACCGACTTGGACCTTTCACGCGTGCAGGTTCCAGGCGTGAACGCGCCGATTCCTGACGACCAATACGATCAGCGTGAGACGCACGCGTCCACGCATTACTATCAGCAATTCGTACCAGAGCCATACCAACCGTCTGACACACGACTGATGGATGAAGCCGAAACCTTTGAGCACCAGCGCCTACATCGAGTAACGCGAGGCTGCATACAAGCCTGGCGCAATCGCACGCGAGACCTGGTCGAGAGGCGCTACGAGCAAGAAGCGCTAGCTGAGGCATTCGATCGTAGGATCTTGATGAAGGTGACACTTGATCAGCTCCGAGATACAGCACGTGTGCGCCGCTCGAGCTACGAAACCGACCGCTTCTTCGGTCGCCTCGAGTCGCGCGCAGACAAAGCTCGAAACCTCTTCCTACTGACGAAGGCCTTCACACACTGGGCGAGAAGTGCGGAAGAAGAGGTGCAGCGCACGTCAGTCGCACGGCGACACATACTGCGCACACGCTTTTTCAACGGCTGGCGCGAGATCACGGCGATCAATGAGCTCAAGATTCAGCACTTCGTGCTTACTAAGTTCCTGCAGCAGTGGCGCGCAAAGACCGCAACTGTACGTGAGAACGCTCAGTTCGCGGTCACTCTGTATGAAGAGAATTTGGCACAGAAGATCTTCACAAATTGGTTCTTCCAGTTCTGCGCGATTGCAGGGTCGGCTTGGCATAACGACCGCTTGAAGAGGAATACGTTGAAGAGGTGGATCGAGCTTGCGGGTATCAATACCCAGGAAAACGAGTCAGCAATCAAGAAAAGTGAGAGCATCGTTCTGGCTCGAATGTTGACAGGCTGGAGGCAGAGAACGACGGCTCTGCAGAGTCTAGAGTCACAAGCAGACGAGTTCAGACGGACAGCCCGGCTTGCATCTGGGCTCTATAACCTCCGGAAGCATGCACAGCTTAAGCCATTGTTGCAGCAATTTCAAACGCGTATCGACGGTGGACAGGTACGGACTACTTTCCAAGTTTGGCGGCACACTGCACACCTTTCCCAGCGCGCTCAGCAAGTGGACAAGTTGCGCATCATGCGCAATGCCTACACTGCGTGGAACGATCGCCTTCGTAAGCAAGCACTGGAGCAGCGAATCAACGACCGTATCTTGGTGGAATGTTTGTACAAGTGGACATTGGCTTCACGGGTGTCCCTTTTTCAGCGCGTCCAGAATCGGCAGATCAAGGAGTCAACATTCCTTACCTGGGTAACGAAGACAAATCAGCGCGCAAACACATTCGAAGCCGCCGAGAGGAGATTTGCTAACTTTAAGCGCGCGCAGCTTCTGCGCATATGTCTAAAGAAGATGGAAGTTGACACGGCTGAGAAGAGGCGCGAAGAGTGTGCTGTAATCGCTGAGTACGACTTGAAGCTCAAGCAGCGCATCTTCGAGAAGCTGAAGGAGAGGTTAGGGCACTTCCAGCAGCTGAAGCAATGGTCGGCTGATGCTCGGTTCTATGTTCTCGGTACGCGCACATTGAAGAAGTGGAATAGTGCGACACAGCAGACGCGCAGAAACCGAAGGCGCGATACCTATGCGCAGGTGCGAAGAACCGTCAAGACGAATCTTGTGCACAAGGTCTTCGAGTCCTGGCGGGCAAGGGCAAACACTATTGTGGAACAAAACGAGCAAGCAGCCTTCATACTTGAGGCCCGTACCCTGCACACCGCTGGCACGTTGCTGCATGACTGGCACGACCGCACACTTGCTATTCAGCAGCTCGACACACAAGCTTCGAACGTCCACACTTTTAAATTAGGCACCAAGCATGTCCAAGCATGGACCCAGCGTTTGGATGCTCTACAGTCTATGGACTCACAAGCCGCTGCGCTTCGTCAAGAAAGCACCGAGATAGCAGCTGCAGGAGCTCTCAAGAAGCTCGGCTGGCGATTGTGGAACGTCCAGCGACAAGAAGAGACATCAAGGGCGCTGTTCGAACGCAACTTCGAGAAGCATGTTCGTGCAATGATACGCTTCTGGCACGACCAAACAGCCGAGCGCCTCGCCAATCGACCTGTCTCGCCGACGCCCACACGAAGCTCGAGAGGTGGGCGGGGGAGTCCAGATGACGACCACACCCGATTCAACGATGATCATGGAGATGGCGACGAAGACGAACAGGTGAGTCTCGACAACGCCGGCGACGAGACACGCCGTCTCGAAGCATGGACAGCGTTCGATGCCTCCGCGCTCGGCCTCAACGACGACCTCGACCTCTCACTCTCTATCACACCAGAGCGCCAGCGCACAACAAGTTACCCTCTCGCTCCACCAGCATCATCACCAAAACCTCCATCCTCAACCCGCCCGCCGACTTCACGGCCACGCACGTTCCCACAGTCTGCTTCCGCTCTGCGACCACCACCCGCGCCCGAACCTGTCTCACCAGACCTCGAGTTTGCCGAAGACGAGCGCAGCACTTTTTGGGCCGGCACACCCGCCTACCCACCCCCAACGACCAGCAAGCTCAAAGGCGCAGGCTACCTCAAAACACCCAGCAAGCGCGCCGTGGTACGTGCCAAGCGGCCAGAGCTGCCCTCGAGCCCTGAGAAGCGCGTTGTGAGACTGGGCGCAATGAGCGCACCGCCTGTGCAGATGAATAGGGAGTTTGGCATGGCAGGGGGTAACGGTGGCACTGGCGGTGGGGCTGTGAGCGGTGTCACGAGTTTCCAGAGGAGGCTGAGAGAGGGCGGGTTCGGTGTGAGTGTTGGACCGTCCGCTGCGGTGCCGAATAGTGCTTTGAAGGGTGCGAGAGGGAGAGCGGTCGGTGGGAGGGGGAGAGTGGGGTTTGGGGATGTCAGTCAGTTTGGATAGGGGTGTTGTACATTCGTTGATTAGTGTCGCGATGGATACAAGAATATGTGCTCAGCTTGTATCGACCGGTGAGCGAAGCGGGTTGTGACACATACATTTGCATCATTTTGCCCCTGCCTGGAGCCTTTCTTGGTGTAAAGTGAGGTGCTACGGTAATCCGTGGCCGGAAAGTTTCACGGCTCAGCTCTCAGCCTTTCCTCGGTCGTGTTTCCGATTGAGCGACAGATCGAGCGAGCTTCGCATGTTAGAAATATGCCCCGAATGTCGAATCAATCGATAAGAGTGATGGTCGCCCGCCTTGATTAGCGCGAGGGTAACGATCAGTTCGCTGGCATCGCACACATCCAAGAAAGCTCGGCGCAGCGCATCGGGGTCTCTTATATCCTTCGTTTGCAGAGCCCGTGTCTGTTCTCTCAGCATGTCTTTTTCTTCTTTGGCCTTAATGGCGGCAGTCGTATCGCCATCTCAGAAGTAGCGAGCGAGGTCATATTTGACATTATCAGCCAGCAGTATACTAACAGTATCGAGAGTGAGTCCCAGTTCGAGTCGTCGCCTTTGCCAACGCCACAATGGCACAGAAACCTGTGGGGAAGAGCAATGCCGTATGGGGTTGAGATGGCATCCTGGAGACAAGATCGTGGCGATGCAATCACGTTTTCTGGCAATCTCCCTACAAATTTTGCAAGGCGCCAACAAACTCGTACTTGTCTCATGCCACACCAGACATCAAATTCCAATGCTGAAAGCACGCTCGGAGGCCATCATGCCTACGATCGAACCAGGACATGCCAGGCCGGTGCAGATGATGCGCGATAGGCGTCTATTGGATTGTGTTACTCCTTCGACGCCGACACTGACAGCGCCTGGGTCGCGAGATGGGCTTGATGTCGCGCAGTCTCCCATCTTCACACGATGCGATGCCAACCTTTGCTCTGAGAGATACGAGATACCAGCTCGTGTTGATCATGCAGCTGGCAGAGGGTCATCTGAATCCGTGGAAGCACATGGCGCCTAGACTCTAGACTCTAGACTAGGTCCGGAATATGGAGAGCTCATGGAGCTGTTTGGTGGTTCGGCGCATTACCGTGGCCGTGCGCCCGATGAGCCAGTTCAGCCGATGAGCCACCCGGAACATCACAACATTGAGATAAGCTAGTCCATATACTTTCCGCGCACATATAGTTCCCGCGCACCCCACCACAACGCGTACCTCTGTTTTTGAAGCTATCTATTGTCAACGCCACATACCCAAAATGGATCCCAAGGAAGTTGCTATCCAGTCTGCTATTGATGGTCTCGTTTCTGGTGTTTTTAGGAGCCAGCGGAAGGCGGCTGCTGCGTGTGGGATCCCTGAATCGACGCTGCGAGGCCGGCTACGCGGTCAACAACCACACGCGATAGCTCACTCAAATCAACAACGATTGACGCCGGAGCAGGAGAACTTCCTAGTAGAGTGGATACTGGAAGAGGACTCACGTGCACAGCCACCATCTCATCCCCGTGTGAGAGAGATGGCCACCCGAATCCTCCATATGAACGGCGACCACGAGCCACTCGGGCATCTATGGGTACCCCATTTCATCACACGTAACCCACGCGTCGCCTCTATAGTTGGACGAACAATTGAGAGCGCAAGGACTACAGCAGCTAATTATGAGACAATTAGCGCGTTTCTGGAGCTATTTGAGCGTACTCGGATTGAGCTGGGTATACAGTATGAAGACATATGGAACATGGATGAGACTGGGGTTGGTCTTGGGGTATGTACCAACACCAGAGTGGTTGCCAATTCAT
>NW_022984811.1:281104-286193 GCF_010094145.1 Didymella exigua CBS 183.55
ACAGGGTGGGTGGCGGCTACTGCTATTGGACGGCCACGGCTCCCACACTCCTATTGACTTTATGTGGACTTGCCGGCAGCATCAGATCTATCTTCTATACCTCCCACCTCACGCCTCACACATCCTCCAGCCGCTGGATCTGGCTCCATTCTCTGTCGTCAAAACCCACTACCGTAGTCAGATCCGAGCACTCTCAGCACTTGATGACGCAGCACCTATCAAGAAGGAGAGGTTTGTCACCTCATATAACAAAGCAAGAGAGGAAGGACTATCTAAGAGAGTCATACGAGCCGGATGGAAGGCTGCTGGCCTATGCCCATACAACCCATGCCTCGTAATACACTCATCTCAGGTATCAGGCCGGCCTATTACACCTCCACCACCTCCTCAGGCATCAGATACAGTCTTTGCCACGCCTCAGAGCTCACAGGCCTTATACAAGGCTCAGCAGCAACTCCTTCTATCAGAATCTCTTTCACGAAGCACCCGCCTAATGCTTGGCAAGGCAGGCAAGGCTATTGCTAGAGCCAACACTCGCGCAGCTCGGCTTGAATCTGAGAATCAACGACTTAAATATCAACTAGATAGTACTAGGGTTACCCGCTCAAGAAAACGTGTTCAAGTTAACCCAAATGAGCGCTATAGCAACGTTGAAGCTATTAAGGCTGCTATTGATCGGGCAGCAGCATTACAAGCTGAGCAGGCATCACGTTCAACTGAACAAGAAGCTCAAAAAGCAGCAGCAGCAGCAGCAGCACTCACGCTTCAGTCTATGTGTACAGAGTGGCAATTATAAACGTTGTTGTTGAGAAATCACGACTCCAATCTGAGTGCTAGTGACGTGGTGGGGTGCGCGGGAACTATATGTGCGCGGAAAGTATATGGACTAGCTTACCCACAACTTCAACGCGTCACAACTCCACCACCATGGATCTAATTCAAGAATCGATTGAATATTTAAAATTGCATGAAGCTAGAGATAACTTGTTATACTGCCAAGTTGCAAAAATGTTTGGAGTTAACTAAGCAACGCTGTTGCGGCTAGGCTGGCGGATGGGTAGGGTAGGCTTTTTTGTTTCTGCTTCTAGCTCCTTAACTAGTAACGTAGATTATCACCAAGCCAGCCATATCACTAAACTAGCCACTTTCTCTTAGCACAACTACCTTTTACCCTAACATAATATACCTTAATAACAACAACTTTAGAATAACGTAGATTATCACTAAGCCGGCCATATCACTAAACTAGCCACTTTCTCTTAGCACGACCACCTTTTACCCTAACACAACATGCCATAACAACAACAACTTTAGAGTACTACTAGAGAAGGTAGAGTTATCCTTACTATCTAGGCCTTCTATACTAGCTAATTTTATAGTATCTGTAGTGCTGCTAGAGTGTTGAACGTACCTTATTAGCAGGTCTCTAATTGCCTTTACAATATTATGTTTTAACTAGACATACGCGCTAATTACTAGAAACTTACTATACTAGAGGAGTAGACAATTGTCTAGTATATACTTAACCTTAATTTGTAAGGATTTGCGCCCTAGCTATATAAGGTGGCAGATATAGCTAATAAGATACTTAGTGTGCGTAGTGAAGAGCCTGTTAGTAAACTATAGGCTAGCAGGCTTATAACGCGTTTAGATAAGCTTAAAATAGCCTTTAATTAAGCTAAGGATAGATAGAGGATACTATAGGAAGATCCTAAGATAATTAGCATGTAGTTTAAGCTAGTAGAGGATACTTAAGTTAAGTATAGTGTTTGCAGCAATAATATACACAACTTTAATAAAACTAGGTTCTAGATAGGTATTGCTTTGTCTTTAAAGGTTGTAACAGGCTTAGAGAGACGTGCTTAGCTAGAGCTTGTTTAGCCAGGCAATCGCGAGTAGGTTATCATTATCTAGAGCATCTGCGCTGCTAGGTATGCAACCCTGCCTTTTATTATCTACAAAGGACGCGTCTATATCTCTGCCTAGTATAAGGAGATAGATATACCCTACAATTAGAAGCTCTTAGTCTCTAAGAATAGTTAGATAAATAATATACTTAGCCTTAAGTAGTTAAAGCACTTTAACACGTATATAAAGATATATTAGGTAGGAGTATATAGGTTACTTATCTTAGACAGCTATAAGAGATATCTTAACTAGGAGTTTAAGGACTATTACCTAGAGAACTAAATCCTTACTATCTATATACTACTATACTTATTATATATCCTCTAGCTACTTAATATAGTCTATTTCTTGCTATTAAAGCGTAAGTACTCCTAATATATTTAAGACTTAGCACACTAACACATCTTCTATATTAATAAGGAAGGCTTCCTACTAGCCTTTAGGGATATGTTCCTTAATATATTTACAAAGGTTAACTACTAAAAGGCCTTTAAGGTATTAGGGCTTATTCCTACTAATATATAGGTAGTGTTAGATTGCCTTAAAGTGTGGCTGCATACCTGTAACAACGCTCTACGAACAGTGACCCGATACCACTAGGATACAGTTCTAGCGACTTATGACCATGGCCCTTGTTGCATAGCATAAGCTCACACTAAACTGCCACCAAACCCTTATATATAAGGAGCAAGGAACTGTAGCATTGTAGAGTAGTTTTTCTATATCCTTTTGTACAAGACCTATAGGTGTAGAGAATATATCCTGGTGTTCTTATCATCCCAGCACTCCTATATGCCTCGTAGCGGATTCACACCTATTCCAGATATCTCTCTTCTTGCCTGCGTCGTTACAATACCCTACTAGTAGTACCTCTACCTAAAACACTATAGCAATCTAAGACGCTAGGCAATACACACAAGTTTAGGTCTTAATCTAAGCTTATAAGTAACTCCTTCTAATAATTACTAAGTATAGTGTAAGAGGGGTTCTTAAAGCTTGTAAAAGGGGCTAAAGAGATACTGCATAAAAACGTCCTTATTAAGGCCTGCGTGCGAGAGCTTAAAGAGTAATTAGTAGTAATAACTAAGAGAAAATTGCGTAAGAGAAAGCAGATTCAGCATAGTGGCACACTTAAGTATGGCCCAGCAGCATCGCAGGTAGCTGCTAAGGCGTGTGTAGCAGCTCAGCTATCTAAGAAGACTTAGGGTAGAGGTGGTTAACTAGGAGCTTAGTGAACTGTTTAGCGCTGTAGGAACTACAGCAAGACTAGACATAACGCACAAACGTGCTAGGAGGGTGCAGAAACATCTTCTAAATCTAATATAAGCACACAGTATGCTAGGTTACTATTTAATAGTAAGTAGTTATAGTTGTAGTAACTTGTGTTAGTTGTGCTAAGAGAAAATAGCTGGTTTAGTGATATGGCCAGCTCGGTGATAATCTACGTTACTACTAAAGAAGGCAGAGTTATCCTTACTATCTAGGCCTTCTATGCTAGCTAATTTCGCAGTATCTACAGCGCTGCTAGAGCGTTAAACGTACCTTATTAGTAGGTCTCTAATTGCCTTTGCAATATTACGTTTTAACTAGACATACACGCTAATTGCTAGAAACTTACTATACTAGAGGAGCAGATAATTGTCTAGTATAACGTGTTTCACAAGCGAGCGCCGCACCCAAGCGAGCGCCGCACTCTCGCTGCCAGAACGCCGGCGCAACAACAGCGCGTAATGTCTTAACCACAACAAGATCCTACACTCTATACTAAAGCTGATGTACAGCTTGCTATAACGTACTCCACAAGCATGCCGGTCACCCAAGTGTACCGGTCACTTTTGCCAAGACCACACCAAACTTCACTCTACTAACAATGCATCAACGCAGCAACATAAAAAAGCTCTCTAATGAAGCAGACATACAGCTTGCTCTCCAGGCTATCCAACAAGACGCGACGCTCTCTCAGCGACGCGCTGCAGCAATCTACAACGTCTCTCAAAGCACGCTTAGTGACCAACTTACTAGAGCCACCCCACACTGCGACTACACACCTAATACTATAAATCTTACAAAGAACAAAGAGGAGGTAATTGTCCAGCACGTGTTGAGGCTAGACAAGCGAGGATACTCGCCCCAGCTTGCTGATGTAGAGGATATGGCCAATTCTCTACTTGCTGAGCGCCACCATGTAAAGAAAGTAGGGGAAGGACTAGACTACTTTCTTCCTAGTCTAGAAGGACCTAGACAAATCTAGACTAGCTTTGTCTAAATAGGAAGCGTATAGCCTAATAGAGGTAAGGTAGGGTTATGTAATATAATAGACAGGTTATTATATTAGATACTAGGTAGAGATTCCTAGGCTAGGTAAAGAGCAAACAGAGGGGGGAGAGCTAGAGGTATTTATGCTTCCTCTCCTCTGTCTATATTTCTAAGCAGAACATTCTAGACTCCTTTAGGTAGGTCTACTTTGTAATCTATGCTTAGTATTGCTGTATATGCAAGCAAGATTACGTAGGTGCATGTGTAATTATATACGTCAGCATCTTACAGAGTAGGCTACTCTATTTGTAAGCAGAGGGTCTAGAACATCTCTAGTTACTATAAATAGAGAACAGCATATCTTAAGAACAAGATGAGATATAGGCTTTGTAAGCACACCATTCTAATCCTCTCTTCTTAGAGATTACAATAACAATGCTTAGGTAAGCATAGTACTATACCTAAGAAGGAAATATGCTAGAGAAAGATTATTAGAACAAAGTCTTATAACTTTACACACCAGCCCTACGTTAGCAAGAACTAGGCTGCCAACTTTGTTAAACGTCAGCTAGAGCTTAAAGTTAAATTTAATTGCAAGTACAACTATAAGAGAGATCTATATAAGGATCCTAAGGTAATTAGGGACTAGTTCTAGCTAGTAGAGAATACTAAAGCTAAGTATAGTATACAAGATAAAGACACCTACAACTTTAATAAATCTAGCTTTATAATAGGTGTTATATTAACAGGAGCTATTGTTACAGGCTCTAAGCGTTAAGGGAGACCAAAGGCAGTGCAGCAGGGCAACTAAGAGTGGACTAGCATTATCTAAGGCATCTGCGCGAAGGGCTGGTCTATCCCACCCTTTATTATCTTCTCTAGCAAGCACCACCTCTCTGCCTAGTACAAGGAGCCTAGTATACCT
>NW_022984811.1:287245-297098 GCF_010094145.1 Didymella exigua CBS 183.55
AGTCACGTGCTACCCTACCCAAACCGTTTGGGTAGGGTACCTCATGTACCCTACCTAGTTCCTACCCATAAATCACGTGACTATACCTATACCCTACCCTACCCTACCCATCCGCCAGCCTACTTGTAGGTAAGGTTCTTATCTCTAACTAGTTTACTAAGGACCTCCTACAGGACTAGGTTATTAATATTAGTCCTACTAGCTAGACTAACAATAATCTAGTGCTTGCCTAGCTCTACTACTTTAATACGCATGCAAAGCTAGTTAGGGTCTACTAGATACTTATTATTAACAGCTATAAGAGCCACTGCTTAGTGGCTTTCTAAGATCTCTGCAGAGAGAAGAAGATAATTACTCTCTGTATGCCCCCACACTTGTTGCACCTGTTGCAGTTACTTGACGTTGCCTGCTTCTCGCCACTAAAGCGCCTGTATGGCGACAAGGTTTTAGCCTTAGTATGCAGTTATATCTACAATATTAATAAGGAAACCTTCCTGCTAGCCTTTAAATTAGTATTTAGTAAGGTTTTTACTGTAAAGAACATTCACGCAGGCTTTAGAGGTGCTAGGCTAGTCCCACACAACCTAGAGGTAGTGTTATTAAAGTCTAATGTGCACCTGCGCACGCTAACACTACTAAAACCTAGCAACGTTGCCTAGGAGCTAAAGACACCACACACTGCTTATAAAGTAGAGGAGCAGTTAACTCTAATTTAAAAGTAGATTTAAATCTATTAAGGGTCTCTAGCAAGTTTATCAGATAAGCAGGTTAAATAGTTAGTAAAGGGCGCTTAGCAGATAGTGTAAAGAAAGTAGGGTAAGGACTAGACTACTTTCTTCCTAGTCTAGAAGAACCTAGACAAATCTAGACTAGCTTTGTCTAAAAAGGAAGCGTATAGCCTAATAGAGGTAAGGTAGGGTTACGTAATATAATAGACAAGTTATTATATTAGATACTAGGTAGAGATTCCTAGGCTAGGTACAGAGCGAACAGAGGGGGGAGAGCTAGAGGTATTTATGCTTCCTCTCCTCTATCTGTATTTCTACTAAGCAGAACATTCTAGACTCCTTTAGGTAGATCTACTTAGTAATCTATGCTTAGTATTGCTGCATATGTAAGCAAGATTACATAGGTGTATGTGTAATTATATACGTCAGCATCTACAAAGTAGGTTACTGTATTTGTAAGCAGAGGATCTAGAATATCTCTAGTTACTAAAAATAGAGAACAGTATATCTTAAGAATAAGAGGAGATACAGGCTTTGTAAGCACACCATTCTAATCCTCTCTTCTTAGAGATTACAATAACAATGCTTAGGTAAGCATAGCGCTATACCTAAGAAGGAAATACGCTAGAGAAAGATTATAAGAATAAAGTCTCATAACTTTACACTTGTTAGCGACGCGTCAGGGAGCCTGCACACCTCAGTGCGCACAGGACAATTTGTTGCAATCAACACTGTGTTTTTCTGCAAGCTTTATATTTATAAGTTTGTTGCCTAGCTTTAGATTATTAATCTCTGCAAGCTCATCTAAAATTCCTGTCATGGTGGTTGAGTTTTTACACGTTGAAATCTACTGCAAATGTTGTGCCCTGATCGTTGGTTGACTCCGATCGTTGGGTGCACGGACACGGTACGCGCACTAACACGGTAGGCGGTCCCACTCCTCCATCTCCTCGAACTCTCCAAACCTTGAACGCTAGGTACAGCATTTCACTTACAGATAGTCTCCTGCTGCAATAAAATAAAGGAATTGTATCATTGTTCAGTAAGCCCGAGGTCCTCGGAATGAACCAGCGTCAGAGACAGGCCGACCATCTTGCGTGCCGCATCATACAACCCGTTGCACACTTGATACAGCATTGTTGAGGGGCCACGCTATTTTGAGGAGCAATTGACCATCCAGTAGAGCATTAGAGAAGTAATTGAAACGGTGGACTCTGCTTGGAGAATACTGTAGTCCTCTGGGAGTGTGACGCCTTACAAGAGGCCTACAAATACCCTGTGGATACCTCTTAGAAATCTGCAACTCAAATTATGTTTCATGTTTGTGTATGCCTTGAACAAGAGAAATGACTTCGCTGAATAGGTGAAGTGCTTGTCCAAATGTTGTCACTATTTATCACATTAAAATGCAAGGGTGACAGCGCTTCAATGGCTCACTGAAAAAATTACATCTAGACTAGGCCAGGCTGATTAACACGACTTCACTGGCCTTGACATTCACCACACCGTTCGCAACCCGCTCTGTCACCTCAAAGCCGCTTATTGTGCCATCGAGCGCAACATTACGACCAGCGAATGCGATATTGTCCTTGGCCTCTGCGCCAGCTGCAGTAAGACGTCTTACACTTGCCTCCCTATTCTTACATCCAAGCTTCTCCGGAATCGCGAAGTCAACGCTCGACCTCTGACTTGCGGGGGTTGAAGTCGAGTTGAATATTTCCATGTTGATTAACACCACGTTCTTGAGTTCTGAACGGTGGCGCTTGCCAGAGTAGATTGCATACCCAGCGAGGCTCGTCGTGTTGATGATGGACACAACCTGCGCGTCCGAGTCGCCGAGCGCAGTAGCAATGACCCAGTTGCCGTAGTACAGCGGCCTGGGCCCTGCGGCTGTGGTCCCATTTTGAGTCGCCTGCCACGCCGAGTACCTATATCCCGTACCCATATGCCAATACAGCTTCGACACATTCAAGCTCGCCGCATACAGCGCGTAATCCACGCTCCACACCGCAGCGCCGAACACATCACTCGCGCCCGCCAGGCCCTGGCACGCAATCGAATTCGTCTCGCCGATGATATACGGCATTCCCCTGGCCACGGTGTAGCTCGACGCGCCGGCATGGTAGTCCATGCCTTTGATCAGCGCCGTGCGGTTCATGACGTTGCCGGCGAGCGACGGTGTGGCGGCATGGCACGCCGCACCAAAGTATTGGTGTGTGCACCATGTCCTTGCGAGCCCGTTTGATGTTACGCCCAGTTCGATAGCGGCTTGGGCTGTCCATGAGACGTCTGAGGTGACGGTACCGGGCGCTGTGAAGGTGCCTCCTTGGAAGATCTTTTGGTTGTTTTTGGGGAGGACGCGGGATGCGATGGCGGCTGTGCGGGAGAGCCATTCAGGAACGTATTCGGCGATGTTCCAGGTGGTGGTGTTGCGGTCAACAGGGAATGCTATGGGGTTGCATTGGGAAATTGTCGAAGGATAAATGCGTTTGGAGAGGTTGTGGACTTACAGTCGAACTCATTACCAACCTCGATGGCAAACAGATCCTTGCCAATGCCATTGTAGAATGCTGCAGCTTCGGTCACGCTGCTGTTCTCGCCCTTTGCGCCGCTGTCGAATGTCACGCCAATTGTGTACTTTGTGCCTTTAGGAAACACCCTGAACGACTCAAGATATGCAGGGCCCAAAGTCACGTTCGCCGGCTGATCAGCGCCAGGTGTGGCAAAGTACTGAATGATAGCTTCTTCTTGGTTTGGTGACCATGTGGCATGGTTTGCAGTAGTACCGCCGACTCGGACCGGAGCTGCTGCGCCCGAGATGTCCTTGAGATTCTGCAGCAAGCGATATGACAGCTTGTTTGGCGCTCTACAGTACTTAGTTTAGTGGTTCATCTAGTAAGTCGTTATGATGCTCAACGTACGACACATTTCCAGCCATGTCTGCGAAAGAGGCGATCTCCATTGAGTAACCTTGAAAAGAACCACTAAGGGTCTGGGAGCGTGATGGAGGCGCATCAGGTATGTTGAGCTGCACTATCTGCGCAGCTGTGCTGACGGCTGCGAAGTATAATGTTGACAGAGTATGGATTCCCATGATTGATGCCTTCCTGTTCCCGGTTCTGCTTGGTGGTGGTGGTGGTTGTTGTTGTTGTTGTACCTGTAGGCCATCCCTTCCGTATATGAGATGTCCATGTCGTGCACAATACCGCCGAAAGCGGGTCCACGTATGGACTGGGATGTTGTACGAAGAAGCTGGTCCTCAGTGATGGCTCATGGGGCGCACCGGCTACGGGGAAATTAGTCATGCATAATCCACGATAGGTCGTAATTGGCAATTCCACGTCGTGCATGGCTTAGCGCATTGTGGGGTGTGGGGTATTCTTGGAGATGAAGCTGCCAAAAGCCGACCGGCATTTCAAATGGACGGATGACTGCCGCCGAGCATGGGTAATTGGTCAAAGACAAGCGAGCGGCTTTGCACCCATGCGGGAATTTGTGTCTACACTTCCAGATTGCCGCGTTCTCCTGCCGTGCTCTGCTGTGCACTTCAGGACGACTAGATTTTGCCACACGACGTCCAGATCAGTGAACGATCAAGCCTAGCTCCGAATCAGGTAAAGCCTGTGGGGAAGGTTGGAAGTTTGACCGAAGCTAGAGGCGGTGGCTTTTGCTACCCGTCGTACCCCGACTCTTGGACGCGTCAGGAGCTGCGTACAACGAAGCGTATTGATACCTTTCTGGTCGGAGGCTGTCCATAGCGGGAGGGAAGATGCGAATCGTGGGGTGACTCTGTCTACCTTCTCTTGCGAAACTCGTTAGCAACGAAAGGTTCGGCTGTTATCGTATCGGATGTCGAGCTCGCTGGCGGCTTACTAACAAGATACTGGTAGCAGGTATAATGCGACGCTGCGCATCCAGTATGCGACCGCAGCGGGATTCGTGAAGATGTATGCTTGTACAGACTGTGAGAAGCCCGCATGAGTGTGGGGTTTGCGACAAGGCTCGCTGCCCAGCAAAGCCAAAGTAAGCACTGAGTTTGGCAGCTCTCCAATTCTTTCATAGGTACGAGATCTTCCTAGCCATCTGAAAATTAACAACTTCTTCGAGTCTAGACTGGCCCCCAAAGAACCCGCTGAATTACCGTACATCTTCCGCGTCACTTACCGTCGCCCTGTTCGGCCTGTATACTTTTAGACTTGTTCCAAGCCAGATGCACAGACACGGATAGTGGAATTATTGCTACAGGACAAAGTAAGGACAAAGCTCTCCACGAAGACCACAAAACTAAAGGTGGCCGCATCACAGGAAAAGATAGAAAGCAAAGCATTACATATGACGGCAAAAGCAGGTACGGAAGTTTCGTTAGTCCCATGCGCCGCCCAGCCAGCAAAGGCTTTCTACGTAGTAAAGAAACCCTAAGCAAAAGAATATGCAGGGAAACACATCGGACGAGATCCAGCTAGATTTCTAACCATCTTTCTAACCATCAAGCACGATGTCCATCCTAGGCTCTCTCGAGGGGTGCAAAAATATGCGAAAATAAAAACATACAACAGCGGGTATTCGCTAGTGGTCACCCACCTAACTACTAATCCGCCGGTACGTTGCTTAAATAGGGCTGAGCGAACGGGAAGCCTTGTTGTCTCCTGGCCGCTCACCACAAAAGCCCTTAATTTTACCGTTTCCGGTGTCGCCGCTGCTGAAAACAGAGCCCTAAGGACACAGAATTTGCATCTTATTTGCACGCGCTGGTGGCGCGGAACCTGTCAGACCCGGCGGCGGCATCTACCGGTCTGGCTATTTATAGCGATCACTGATCCCGATCTCCGACCATCACATGCTACCTGGTCTTCCTGCAGCAATTGGGAGAGGAAGGTTGGGGGCCGAACAATACCTATATCTAGAGCACTGCCCTCTGTCAACCCATCAATCATACCAGTCTGTTATACCAACTGTTGAAGACAACTAATAGAGCGGAACATCACGATACGCCCAGCTCTTATTATGCAAGTGCATATGCCCTCTAGCAGAAAGTTCACTATTCTCCCCAGCATGGCTTGTTTGTTATCTCTAACTTGAGGAAACCAGCAATTTGAAATGGAAACACAGGGGCAGGCAGATCCCCGTTCCTCATCTTCCCCAGGAGGTGTGGGACAACATCACTACATGGCTTCTTCCGTCGTCAGCCTTGATAGCAGCTAAGATTTTCAACTTCGAATCCAATGCTTACGACCAGGTATGGACTGCTGTCTTCAAAAATGAACGCTGGTTAGAGAGCCACTGTGCGCAAGACGCAAAGATGGTATTGATTGGCACTGATCTGGACATCTTGAGCGGGCCTACGACAGATAAAGCACAGCCTCGCCTTGTGCTCGCCACTTTTGATGGCTGTGGTGAGCTCCAGTACAAAGACGATCTCCTTTCCGCAAGCCTACGTGGAGGCATCCCTAGCTCAGAAGGATATCAGCTTGAGCAGCTCACGCTTGCCGTAAGCAGGCTAGATGTGCCTGAGGTTCTGGGGCAGGACTTTTGTTACTTATTCTCTAGCAGGGAAGAAGACATACAAACCAGGTATTGTTACTGGAAAGACCCAGAGAAAAGGATTAGAACTCTATGTTCGCAGGACATCCGTGGGATCGACGGTCCAATTACGCAGCTTCAAAACCTTCGACCCGTATTTCTTCTAAACCTGGATCCTCCTACAAAAATCATGTCAGATAGTTCTGAACCTTCTAGCAGCGACCCTGTGCAATTTATATTCAGATGTTTTGGGGGCTCAAGCTTCTGGGCCGGGGACCCGCCACTTGTTGATGTTATACGTAGTGAGGGATGGGAGCTAAGCCAGAGGGAATGTACATTCCAAGGCTTTACTTTTAGGGTTGGAAAGTATAGGGAGTACGACCGCCAATATACAGACTGGACTAGCGTCGCGGAAATGGAGTCTGGACAGAAGTGTACTGCGATCACAACTTGGTAGATAACATCGATTACATAGCATTGATTGTCCTCTGTTTATCAAGGATGCAGCTAGAATGTAGAGCAAATGCTCATGTATTGTAATTACAGCAAGACAACAAGATTATTGCTATAGTGGTTTTGCTGAAGTCGTACTTTAGTCGAAGACTTATAAGCACTGATTCTGTTGGTTCTCGGGGATGAGTACGGTTTCTGGATTGGTAGCGTTATCACCTAAGCAAAGCTCGTGATGATAGGGGTTGCAGTAAGTAGTATAGAATAGACTATCTAGCTTGAAGGCAGGTTGAGATTCCAAAGACAAACTTGATTGACGAGGTTGAACACGAACCATAAGGGTTGTGTTCCTCTGTGCTATATACTAGAGAGTGTCCTACATGTCCTACATGTCCTGCACTATGTTCATGGGGGGCCTTGTGAGAAGTGTGAGATGTTTGTGGGAAGTGTAGGACGTCTCGTGACCATGTCCTACAGTTTGTCCCACAGTCTTGGCGCGAGGCTCGAAGGTGGATCCGTGAGACATCACGTGACTGTACTAGTCCCGTGGTGACGATCCATCGCGTCCTGTTGGTCATAAACCATCAGCCCCGCTTGTATCCTTCGAGATCGTAACAGGTTTTGAGCGAGTTCACAGTTATAAAGATGAAGGAAGTTATCTCTAATTTGCCTTAACAAACCCTCTGAGCAAAGAAATGATCTTGATCACCGACGACAGCCCTGTCTTGACTAGCGTGCAGCTTGTCAAGGCTGATAGTGGTTTGGTTTGGTTGATTCCTACACGGTTTCAGCCGCGAAATGCAGCTATGCCCGGATGGCAGGCATGGCAGACAGCCGACGCGGTGCGGACGTGAATCTGCACCGCCCCACTTCACTCTCGAAAGAGCCATCTGTCCCCAGAGGCCTGCCGTTGTCTGGCTTCTATCTACGACTATGTACATTTCGTCGCTAGAAGTGACGTGTTTGCCTGTGTTTTTGTTCCTCAGGTTTTCTTCCTGTGTGTATGCCGTACTCAAAGCCTCATGTGTGCAGCATTGTTCAAGGCTCGTAGAGGCACGGATGCCTCATGCTTTGCGTCCGTAATACCTTCAGTCTCCCCCTAGCGTTCAGCTGTCGTGTGTGCTAGCTTGCCCCAATACCCCAGGGCCTGGAATATGTTCTCTGATCTCCGATGTTCTCCAACTGTTGTGATGCCGTCCACTAGGTTCCTATGCGGCTGTGTTCTGTGGTGTGACCTGCCACCGGGCGCAACGGCAGCGGCATTTCGTCGTGACGCAGCTTCACAGGAGCGATGCTCCGCTCGTGCGTGCCGTCGAGCCTACTGAGCATGAGAGCTCTCGCGCAAATCTCCTCAGACCTTGTCGGGTGTGTCGAAGGTGCACCACTCCCTCAACACGAGGGGCGACAGTGGACGAGGCTGTCTGATGATCTGTGAGTGTGTTGTGGCACCGATAGTAGCATGCCGGGATGTCTGTGAGGTGGTTCGCGCGGGAGGTGATGCTGTTCAGCCCGAGGGCTCGTCGATGCGGGACGTTGCAGACATTGTCGGATGATGATGGACTAGCCAGGAAGCCCATCAGCGACTGTAGTGTGTGTTGTGTACTCGTTATGCTCAAGGGATGTCTGGGCTTCGTCGTCGCGTCCTGCTTTGCTGCGTCGCGGCTAGATGACTGCCGCTGCATTTGGGGGGCGCGTCATGTTAAGTAGCTTGCTCGCAGATTTTGTCTTTCTGTGCCTGCCAGGGCCGCAACAGCGCCTCTACAGGTGTCAAATCGGCGCGGGGGGACGCACGATGACCTGTAGAGACCATTGCGGCCAATGGCAGGTATTTTTGATGCTTTTTTGTGATGGTAATTCCAAAAATTGATTTCTCGCTGTTTGTCGTGTTTTTCACTGTGTACGTGTCGCGGGATCGATAATCGAGCCGCCCGTTTTTCTCACTTGGCGCACGGTCCCATCAGGCGCACGGTCCTCACCCCGCACGGATTCCGTTCCACATCCTCCGATAGATTCGAACTTCTACAGCATGATAGAGTTGGGTTCTAGGCAGCTTCCTTGCAGCAACGAGCAATAGATTACAGTGAGTATAATAATTTCCACGTGAATTCGTGAGGTTCAATACGAAAACTGCAGCTGCAAGACATCTGGCTCAGGTGTTGAGAGAAGGCGACGTTGCCTGCGCTTAATGCCGGATCATGATTGGCCAGACGTGGGACGGATCGGCACGTTGGAGTGCGGAATGGAAACGACCATGCCACGGCGAAGCGGGGCTAGTGAGGGATACTTGCGGCACAGTTCATGTATGGCTGGGAGAAGGCAGACACCGTCCTCCATGTGCCAACTGCTCTGGAGGAGCAATAGTTCGAGTCTGCTTCAACTACTTCATTTGGTGCCGGTTCAATTATCACACACAAGTACAAGCCATTCGGATCGAACGTGATGCTAGATCTACGCAGGAGACTTCGAAAACTTAAACGAAAAGAGTTGGCCCCCAAGGTTAGTAGCCCTCCAAGTTCCCAAGCAAGCTGTGTAACGCACTTTTGACATTCGGATTTCCTAGGAACCCTCTTCACAGCAGCCCTCGGAGGCTTCAGCGCCAGTCTCCATACGCACGAAACCCTACGGGCTCTTCCTTCTGGACGAGAAGAAGCTGCCTGACGATTCGAAAGACATCAAAGGAGTGGACATTGTGGCCATACATGGCCTGAATGGGGACGCTTATACGACATGGCAACACGAGAATGGGACTTTATGGCTTCGAGATCTGCTCCCGAATGACCTTCCTGGGTCCCGCGTATTCACCTACGGATATCCAATCTTTCGATTTTTGGGTTACCCTCCTGGGAGCCCTAAAAATCACAGCACCTGAACAAGCTCGCCGCGCCGTTTCCAGGCGTGCCTCTAACGTCCACCTAGGCCCCCGCGCTGACGCGCAGAGGAGCCTACTAGGATGGCAGAGTCACCCTCTTCTCGCCACACAGGGTCCCCAGACCCGGTGATCCCCCAGCAGCTCTATACACGCGCCTCAAGACAGCCTCAGGCGGACTTGCATCACCCTGCACCCCCTCTGAGTAGCCAAAACCCCGGTGGGGGCGCTCCTAAACCCTGTGCCTTTGATGCTGTTCAACGCCACATCAACGAAACTCAGAAAATTG
>NW_022984812.1:0-6909 GCF_010094145.1 Didymella exigua CBS 183.55
TTGTCATCAGCACCCTGCTGCGCTGCTTGGCAGCAGAGGAAGGCGCTCTGTGGTGCACCCAGCTCTGCCACAGGCGGCCCGTACGGCTCCGGCGCAGGCACGCGCTCTGGCGGGCTCAGGGCAAGCCCGCTGTACGAGGCGATCAGCCGCCTTCTCTCTGCTGATGGTAGCTTGTGGAGCCGCTTCAGGTGCTCGTCCAGGTTGTAGACTGCGTAGCGGTGCTCCTAGCAGACAAGCACTCCGTACAGAGGTAGGTAGGTAAACATTGTTAAGGGGGGGGCTGCGCTCTTCTCCTCTTCTCCTCTTCCCTCCCTACACGTACAGGGGCGTTGCACAGGTTTTTTTCATCTTCCTTTCACTCCCTCTGTTGCAACTGTGAGGCGCTGTACAGATCGCGCGCAGATAGCCCCGCGCAGATGGCCCTAGGCCTGGCGGGTTTTCGTGAGCCGAGGGCTAGCTAGCCAATCAGGGTTGCAGGGTTGCAGGGTTTGATCGCGCGCAGATAGCCCCGCGCAGATGGCTCTGGGCCTGGCGGGTTTTCGTGAGCTGAGGGCTAGCTAGCCAATCAGGGTTGCAGGGTTTGATCGCGCGCAGATGGCCCCGCGCAGATGGCCCTGGGCCTGGCGGGTTTTCGTGAGGCGAGGGCTAGCTAGCCAATCAGGGTTGCAGGGTTCGATCGCGCGCAGATGGCCCCGCGCAGATGGCCCTGGGCCTGGCGGGTTTTCGTGAGGCGAGGGCTAGCTAGCCAATCAGGTGGCAGGGTTCGCGCACAGATGCCCCCTCCGGGGCCATACGCGCAGCGGTTCATACGGAGAGGTTCTTAATATCTCTAATAATAGCTAGACTAATAACAAGCTTAGAGTTAAGTAGTTAAAGCACTTTAATAAGCACACAAAGGCGCGCACTGTTGGCAGCTATTAGCTGCTAATTCTAGACAGCCACGAAAGCCACAACTCAGTTAAATTCTACTAGTACTGCAAGGAACACAAGACTATTACCCTGTGTATGCCTCCACACTTGTCGCACCTACTACAGCCACTTAACGTAGGCTGTTTTTCTCTGTTAAAGAAGGCCTATGGCCGCTAAGCTGAGCGGCTAATGCGCAGCAAGATTACGCGTATTACTAAACTTGAGTTCTTGCTGTGCTTTAAAGCAGCTTTTGACGCCTTAATTACAGAGGGTAATATCTAGGGAGGATTTAGAGGTGCTAGCCTAGTCCTACTTAACCTAGAGGCTGTGCTATTAAAGCTTAAAGTACAGCCACGTATGCTAACACCACCTACTATAGACAACAGTACGTAGGACTCAGGAGTCTAAAATACTAAGTAACACCCTAGAATTTAGGTCTTAATTAAAGCTAATTTAAGAGAGGATTTAGAGACACACTAATAGCTTGCCAATATCTATAGTTAACACTCTTAATTAGCTTACTAAAGGCGCAGAGCTAATGGCGCATTCACTAGTTTTAGTGCGTAACTAGGTTGCTGACCTACAGGCAGCTAATAAGGCTGCTACACGTTGTAAATTACACAGGAGGAAGCAAGTACAGCAAGAAGGGACTCTAACCTTTGCTAAGGGAGTGCAGCTAACTACTCTAAAGGAGTTTAAGGCCTATAGTAATGGGAGGAAGGCAAAGAAGAGGTCACGCGTTAATAGGAGCACTTAGTCTTTAAGGCGCTGTGGCACATGTAGTAAGACAGGGCACAACAGAACAACGTGTAAGAAAGATGCATAAAGTACTATAGATTATTACAATATACTGTGTAGCATAGTAGAATGCTGCTGTGTACTATAGTACTGCAAAGTAGTTATAGTGTTGGTGTGGTCTTGGCAAAAGTGACCGGTACACTTGGGTGACCGGCATGCTTGTGGAGTACGTTAAGCGTTATTGTTGTTGCTGCTGCCAGTCCACAGATAAACAAATTAGGAAAGGGGTTTGGACCTATTTGTGACGCCTTGCAATTGCCTCTTTGGGGCAATTGTACAGCTTTTTGAGCGTCGCGAGCTTGTTCATCACGCTCTCTTTGAGCCTTGCGTTCGGCTGCTTCCTCGGCCTTCTCAGCTCTCACTCGCTCGCGCTCCTCCTTCTCCCACGCCTGCCGCTCACGCCTCTCCTGAGCAATCTTCTCATTGTATAGCTTGTTGGAGTTTCTAAGCTTCGTCATCTCTGCTTTTCTGAGTTCTTCTGCCTTCTGGTTCTGTTGCTTTGTCCTCTCGTTAGAGCGTGCTTTCTCTACTCTGCTAGGAGAGTAGAACTCAGTCCCACTGTGATAAGTATTTCTTAATACGCAACTTTTTCTCCTGGTTTCAAAGCTTGACTTGCTACAAGAGCAGTATCAATAGGTGCAAAGGTGGTTGAGTTGTAACGCGTTGAAAATGGGGTGTTAATCGCGATCCCCGTGCATTGGTTGACACCGTGCATTAGGTGCACGAACACGGTAGCATCACTTTCTCGCACTTAGTCACAGGGTGTAGTGATCGTTTTGTAAACAATCCATACAGGTTAGTGACCTATTTACTTACGAGTAGATAGACTAATAACTTCGGCTTTGTTCCACTGTTCTTTGAGCAACTCAACTATCCAGGATGTTCGCCATGCATGGGTTTGCTCGAAAGACTCCAGCAGGTTAACCACCTCATCCTGCTCTTGCGGTACGGACAGCAAAGGTCCCCATATGAAAACTGTATGGGAGAGGACAATCATGAGCTGAGGATTCTGCCTTGCCGACCTGCATGCACTGCATATGGCTCGTATATGGCGCAAGATCTGACGCTAACTCGATTAGCGCTTTGAACCGAAGGTACTCCAGGATAGAGAAACGTACGTCTGCAGGCGATATGTCGCCACGGACGAAGTGTATTGCAAATTTTGCGCCTGCCTTGTATCTCAAAAGAAGGATACTCGAGAAATGAAAGAAGATATATGAGATGACTGCATACCAAGTTAGTTCGCAGACTTGAAAGTCCCTGAGCTCTAACTCACCATGCCAGTCTGCCGTGAACCAGATCTCAGGAAACACGCCTCCATCTTCGTACAGACCTGACCCGATTGGATCGAAAACTGTTGGTCTTTCTTTATCCCAGATTTGAATTGCTTCAGATAGCTCGTTCCATCGGTGAGCTCTGGCCGCTGGCTCAATTGGTGTTCCAACGCCCGCAAAGCAGAAATTGGCAATGCAAGCAGTGTGCCATAGCATCTGGTTAGCCCAAGCTGTCTCCAGTCTCAACCAATCTAAAGGATGCATAGATCGCATAAGCTTTGGCACTGGATACAGCTGGAGCGAAAAATCGATATCGAGAGGTTGTTGGTAGATGCTGGCGTTGTAAAGGATTTGCCGTACGTAGACCCAGAAAGCAGCATCGCGAAGCGTTGATGCTGAGGGGTCTATAAGTTTGCTAGTTTGTGAGGCACGCAAAATGCTTGAAGTACCTTCCAAGTGCTGCTTGTCCCTTGAGTTCATACGTGATGGCACTAGAGAAAGTCAGATGTAGAGCTTGATTAAACATGCAAAACTCACCATTAAGCTGATCAGCAAAATGTAAGATTAACACGGCTGAGAGTAGCATATCGTCATGTCCCACAAAACCATCTTTGAGGCGGACGATGAGTAGATTGATACAGCGGTGATACGCTTTTTCAGCGACCTCGTCTTCTCTACGGTGGCGTGCGGCGAAGCACAAGACTGCTTGGTACAAAATGGGGCACAACCTGAACAAATCCAGCACATTCAATGTGAAGACACGCGAGGCATTGGTACAGTCTAGCCAACGTCCGAGATGTACGGCGAAGTGGTTGAAGAGCACTGCCTCATCGTGTCCAACTGCGAGAAGTTCGGTTGAGCGGCGGATGCTCCTTGAGAAGCTACCATGTCTCTGGTGCGGGATATAAGCTATATCTGGAAAGCTCTTTTCGCTTCGGCTCCGACTTGCTGACTCTGATGATTGCTGCATATCTGGCGATAATACGCTCGAAGTAAAGGAGACAGTTGTGGGGTGGGTCTCGAGTTGCATCCGGGCTCGATTCTGTCCCTGCTTTGTTATCAATTCCGTTTACTAAGCTCGGTGGCATGATGCCTCAATTAGCTCAAAGACATTCTTCAAATGGGACAGTGGTGATGTTGGCTTATGACGATTCAAGTAGAAGAGAGTGACGTACAGGCTAGGTACGGACGATCTGCCCAGCCAATTATATTCGCGCATCTACGTTCTCATCCTGGAACATTGTAGCGGTAGGACAGCACCCTGGTTGTGCTCTGCACCTAGACACGCCTGCAACAAGACGTTAGCTAACACTATCTGTACCTTTCGGCCGATTATCCCGAGACGCTACGAAGCAACTCTTTACCTATCGGACACGTTTCGCAGACAGGAAGATCAACAAACCTTGCGCTCGAAGTTAACGTAACGTGTTTTACAAGCGAGCGCCGCACCCTACCAAACTTGCGCACCTCAAAGCCCTGCAACTCAACAACGTGATAATATAATATATAGGTAATTATGGAGTAGACTAAGTAGTACTCTAGGTATCCTTTTTACACGTACGTGAGTTATGGCTAGTCTCTCTGCACCTCTTGCAGCGTGCCAGAGCCTGGCGGCTGAGGCCTAATTGCTCTCCTCCTTGACGCTCTTCACGAGCAATCTGCTGATCAGCCTCACGTTAAGCGAGTATATCCTCTCCAGCTCCCTTTGTTAAGATCCCACTCTGCTGTATACGCCTTTTTTTACGCTGTTTGCGCGCTGACGCTGCCTCATTAGCCTTCTCAAGGCTAGCAATCCGATCGCGCATCAGCTCAGCTGAGAGCATCACTACCTTAGCACCCTTCTTGAGCTGGTTAATCGCCTCAATAATTGAGTCAGGCGAGGAGCTCTTATGCCGCTGCACGCGATCACGTATTAACGTTGATCGAGCATCAAGCTCACGTATATTGCTCGGTGTACGAGCCTCCCAGAGAGCCTCTGGCAGAGCAGCTGGAGTAGGTGTACGCAGCAGCTGCACGTCAAGCTTTGAGAGCACGGCATCTAGCTGGAGATGTACAAGGCCGGCGCCTTGAAAGGCTGAGCAGATATTGGCTGAGGTGAATGATTGATTAAACGCTGCCTTGAACGCTGGCAGAAACTTAAGCTTAGTGATATGGTTACCGTGTCCGTGCACCCAACGATCAGAGTCAACCAACAATCAGGGCACAACATTTGCAGTAGATTTCAACGCGTAAAAACTCAACCACTATAACAGGAATTTCAGATGCGCTTGTAGAGATTAATAATCTAAAGCTAGGTAACAAACTTGTATAACGTACTCTATCACCGAGCTAGTTATATCACCAAACTAGTCAAAATCTCTTAGCGCGCCCAACTTATATTACAGCAACTTGAATTACTCACTATTAAACAGTAATCTAGTGTACTGCGTGCTTTTATTAGGTTTAGAATCTTCTTCTGTATCTTTCTAACACGTTTAAGCGTTGTGCCCTGTGCCTCCACAGTTTCTACAGCGCTGTTAGGCTAACTAGGTCCTTTCTTAAGTACCTGCAATACAAGTCTTCTTTAATGGCTGAGCTGCTACAGACACCTCAGCAGCTACCTATAATGCTGCTGGGCCATACTCAAGTGTGCCGCCATGCTGAATTTGCTTTCGCTTGCGCGACTTTCTCCTAGTCATAACTGCTAATTGCTCTTCAAGCTTAGTAATGCAAGCAGCTTGCAGCGCGTTTTAGTGTAGCATTAATTTACTACCTTTAATAAGCTAAGAGAAGCTAGCCTAGGCTGTAACTAGTAACTAAGTAAAGGAGTTATGTACAAGCTTTAACTAAGACCTAAACTTGTGTGTATTGCTTAGAGTCCTTAACTGCCACAGTATCTCTAGTAGAGGGGGTGCTAGTAGGGTACAGTGTTGCACCTTAAGGCAATCTAACACTACCTGCGCGTTAGTAGGGACTAGCCCTAATGCCTTAAAGGCCTTCTAATAGTTAGCCTTTGTAAATATATTAAGAAACGCGTCTCTAAAGGCTAGAAGGAAGCCTTCCTTGTTGATGTAGAAGACGCGTTAGCGTGCTAAGTCCTGGACGCGTTAGGAGTACTTACGCTTTAATAGTGAGAAACAGACCATGTTAAGCAGCTAGAGGATGTAACGGGCTAGGTCCGTACTAAGGTCTCGGCACCGGAGGCCTCGATCGCCGGAAGCTAACAAACGCACAAGCAGAGGCTGCCGAAACTCGGCACCGGAGAGTTTCGGCGCTCGAGCTCCACACCGGTAATTATCGGCACTCGAGCTCCACACCGGATAGTATCGGCATACAGACTCCGTGCTGGAGAACAAAACCCACTAGAAGTCTCCGAGCCGGAGCCTGCATCAATTCCATCTGAATCTTACTTGCACTTAGCCCTCAGCGGCCAGCTTCTTTACAGAGGATGTGTGACGAGTGAGCTAGCATACAGAGAGTAAGGATCTTGTTATCTAGGCAATAGTCCTTAAAATCCTAGTTAAGGTGGCTCTTATGGCTGTCTAAGATAAGTAGCCTGTATCCCCCTACCTGACGCGCTCTTGTATGCGCGTTAAAATGCTTCAACCACTTAAGGCTAAGCGCGTTGTTTGTCCAGCTGTTCTTAGAGACAGAGAGCTTCTAATTGTGTGGTATATCTGTCTCCTTGTACCAGGCAGAGATGTGGATGTGTCCTTTGTAGATGATGAAAGGCAGGGTCGTATATCCAGCAGCGTAGATGCTCTGTATAACTGTAACCTACTCCCAATTGCCTGGCTGAACAAGCTTAGGTTGAGCGCATCTCTCAGCGCCTGTGACAACCTTTATTAACCCTATTACGCCTAACGTAAACCCCCAGCACCCAGGCCAACCCAGCACCCGGGTAGGCTGGCGGAATGGGTATACTCCAACGTCCTTCGTGGGTACCCCC
>NW_022984812.1:7009-22415 GCF_010094145.1 Didymella exigua CBS 183.55
TGTTATAACTATTAAACTGCACAAGCTAGAGGCTAGAAAAGGTTAAAAAAGGGGGGGTACCTAGCAAGCATACCTATTAATAGGTATACTTTGCTAGGTAGTGTTAATAACTTAGCTAATACTAGGCGGAATAAGCTAATTCTTTTTTCATTAGAAGGCGCAATACTAGGCGCTTCTATCGAATAATAGATTATGTAAGCGTATCTCTGCTAGTTAAGAAGCTATAAGCCAAAACGTAAAAAAGCATACCCTACCCATCCGCCAGCCTACCTAGAGGTGCTCGTCCTGGTTTATCTGGGCCAGCAAGCTCCACACCCTCAATTGAGGTGCTTGATTGTGTGACACACCCCCTAGGCGTTCGCTCATTAGATGAGTGAGCGGCTGAGTATATGATAAGATGATCAGTGGGGTCTAACTAAAAAGTAGGGTTCCTCTCTAAGGTCTAAGTGTCTAAGCCTTATCTTAGAAAAGCTTTTTCCTCTATTACAACTCTAAGGCCTCTTGTATAGTTACTTTCCTAAAGTACTTTAGTTGCGTAGCCTAAAGAGCTTGTGTTAGGTAATTTAAAGGCTTGTTTAACCCTTAGGGTTTACCTAAGCTTGTAGGTTTTTTTACAGACTACTCTTAAGCTAAGTCTCCTCCTAGGATATTATAACATTAACAAGCGTTTAGTTAACTGTCTAGGAGCTTGTTTCTGCTGTTTAGTGAGAGTAATAGGGAACTATTTAGAGGGTAGGTCTAGGCTGGTGAGGTCCTTATATAAAGGAGGGGTTTCGCGCAGCTAGCTTCTCTTTCACCAGCTTGCGAGGTTATATAAACCTACAGGTCCCCTAATGTCAACAACTTCAGCTTCTTTATCCATCATGGCTGTACGTATACTTTGTTTTTGTGTTTTTGAGCGGCTGGTGATCTTTCCTTCGCTTGTTTTGGCTGTAACTGACTTGGAGATAGAGAGAATCAACTACCATGCGCGCCGCGCGCACCGCCGCCGCCACCGCCGCCCGCCGAGCCCGCCACGAGGCAGCCAGGCGCGCGGACACCTTTCAAGAGCTTCTGCTCGCTCCGCGTGCCCGCGCCCGCCCTCGCTCGGTCTCGC
Organism: Didymella exigua CBS 183.55; assembly: GCF_010094145.1. NCBI lineage: Eukaryota > Fungi > Ascomycota > Dothideomycetes > Pleosporales > Didymellaceae > Didymella > Didymella exigua. The sequence continues at coordinate 8,106 of NW_022984812.1, forward strand.
CTTTGGGCAGCAGTGGTTTGGCTTCGGCCAAACGAGCTTCCTCTGTGGGAGTGGAGGGCTCCTTTAAGGGTCCTTTCGACCCTCACGCTCCCCTCCCTACCCTCCCCACCACCAGCACCACCACTAGCACCAACCCCGGCGCCACAGCAGTGGGTGGGTCCCCTTCCAGGGTACCACTCGTTAGGGGCACCCGCAGGGTGATCCCCTGTGGGACTTGTGTGGCCGCGCTGCTGACGAGCAGCTCAGCTGATCTTTGTTACGACGTGGAGAACGCTAGCTGACGGGCGAAGAGGTGTTTCTGGTGCTCCCACAGGCACTCCTGCCAGGCTCTGTAAGTCTCTTTAGTTTAGAGCTGTTAAATAGTAGTCTAATTGCTTTATTGTAGCCCCTCTGCCCTTAAGCTAATTAGCTTAGAGCTGGTTAAGGAGCTCGTTCGCTCTAATAGAGTGACAACCCCTGTAAGTCTTACCCTTTAAACCTTTAATTTTGTCTTTAGGTGTTAACAAGCTTCTAGCGGTCGACTGAGCTGCGCGCCGCCTATTAGGTGGTGAAGGGGCTTGTCAAGGATGGCTACTATTCTGCCTAGATAGGTCCTGGAACCCCTGATGGTGGTGTCTGAGTTGGTGCTGGGGGTGTTGTGGTCTGTTTGTGTGGCGCTGAGCTTGTCGGCTGCCAGTAGAGCGCTCGAAAGAGCTGCCTATACCTATTGGGGGGGGGGGGTTTGTCCTCCCCAGTTTTGAAGAAATCAATCGTTTGCTCCTACTTTAACCTGCTCTTTTGTAACTCTGTGAAATATTAATATTCCTAAGGTGAGACTTTAATATCTGCTCTTCCTTAGGACCTGTTGTTATCAGCTCACTGACTAATCACTTGCTCCTTTGGAGTCCTGTTGTATATCAAACAAGTTGAGATGAGCAAGAAAGCGCTCGTGAGCCTGCCTGGGCAGCGCTTTTGTAAGCCCGTTAGCTGGCATCTCACTAGTCTTCATATAGGTGACTGTGAAGGTTCCCTTGGCGTGCTCCTGTTTCAGCCACATATTCTGAATATCCACATGGCGCAGCCTAGTGGTGAGCCGCTCGCTCTCTTCCACTACAAGCCAGATAGTTTGTTAATTATCGCAGAAGATTTCCCAAGCGACCCCTAGGTCAAGGCGCAGCTCGTTAAGGAACCGCTTTAGAGCAGTGCTCTCCTTAACCACATGCTCTAAAGCAAGCAGTTCTGCCTCTGTTGTTAATGTAGTAACTGTTGCTTGCCTGGCTGCTTTCTATATAATAGGACCTCTAAAGAGCTGCACAATATAGCCCTAAGATGATTAATAAGTTTCGCTATCATCAGCGAATAACGCGTCTCCACACATCAACAACTAGCTGCCCTAATAAGCTCTGTACCTTATACCTAGGTGCTTAGTTTAGTACAGGTAGCTAATAACTTAAGCGGCTGCTTTAAAGTAAGCAGCTCTAGGGTTAGTTAGGTGATGTGATAGTTAAGATACTGCATATGCTACATCTAGGCAGATTATAACTACATCGGGAAAAGTTTTTCGAAATCCGGCCCAGACTGGCTGTTGCTGACAGTTGTGGCATAGTCGTGCAACAGCCGTTCAACGGCCCCAACAGCCCCAATTTGCGCCCAACAGCCCTAATTTCGCGCCAACATTGCCAACAGCTAAAATGCTAAGTGCCTATATTTAATAAACTTAAAACAACGTTGCAACATTGTTGCATAGCTACCCTTAGTTCTGCTAGTACTAGTATTAAATATTTAAAAATTGCGAAATTTCATGCACAGATAGAGCGAAATTGTAGCTTCAAAATGAGCGAAAAATTATTGTTGTAGGCCTACTACAACGCGAGTTATAGAGCGTTGAAGGTTTGTTTGTTGAAGGTTTGTGTTTTGAAGTTGCGACAGCACACTATGGCAGCTGCAGCTGCGCCAGCACACAACACATCAGCTGCAGCTGCAACAGCACACGACGTAGCAGCTGCAACAGCACACAACAAAGCACCTGCTAACAAGCACACACTGCGGAACAGGCAGGCCTAGGCGTAGAATTCTTAGTTTACCTACTATTCTTAAATAATATTCTTGTATTTTCTAACATTTAGGCTGCTAGAGCCCTAGCAAAGAATCTTAACTTAGTGTCTTAGTGTTAGATGCTCGTACTGTGAGCCAGAGTATGTGCTTAACGAGATCTTAGGTGGTATAATGATATATTGATGATCGTGGCGATGGTGTTTCTGCCGTGTCGTCGTGCTGGTTGCTACAGGATTGAAGTGGGGGGGAATTAGCGCTGTTCGCGGCCGCCGGTGTGCGGGCCAATCAGGAGTTGCCAGGTCTCGCTTAATCGACCTGGCAACTGCTGATTGGCTGCACGACAGGTCCCTGCTCGATTGCGCAGATCTGACCTCTCGCTGCTTGCTCTTATCTAACACACCCCCTTTAGCTTAGAAACTCTTTAAGCTGACTGTTTATGTGTGTGTGAGGTCCTTAATTTGTTCTTGAATCCTGTCTAGAGGCACGCTGTTTAGCACTTCTGTTAACTCCCTGTTCACTAGACTAAGTTGCTAGAGGAAACCTTCCCACTTGTTCACTGGGAGTACCTTTGTGAGTCTGTCTGCTATCATGCTCGCAGACTGGACGTGTTCTATGATGATCTTTCCAGCGGCCACCTCCTGTCAGAGCTAGTAGTTGTAGATATCTACATGCTGAAGTTTAGTATGTAGTTGCAACACTTCCTTAGTGACTAGTTGAATTGTTTGTTTGTTGTTGCATTGTATTGTAATGGCGTGTACGCCTATATTGACGTGTAGTTCGCGCAAGAGCCTTGAGATAAAAAGTGCTTCTTTTGCAACCTAGGTGAGAGTGAGAAGCTTAGCCTTAGTTGTTAATGTTGTTACTGTGTCCTGCTTGTTTGCTTTCCATGCGATGAGGCTGCCAAAGAGTTTAATTGCGTAGCCTTAGGAGCTCTTTCTGTCTATAGTGTTGTCAGCGAAGGACGCGTCACTTGCTACCTGGAGGCTGATGCCTCCTCCAAGCTGCAGTGATCGCTGTTTAGTGTTGAGTAGATATAGAAGGACCCGGTCTGCAGCATCTTGGTGGCTGATGCCTGGATTGGTGAGGAACCTGGCAAGCCTTGATGTGGCGAACGCAATGTCAGGTCGCGTGGTGACCGCAGCGAACAGCAGTGATCCAATTTTGCGTTGATACTTGTTGATTTCTGCTGGCGCTGCTAGTCCACTCCTTGGCTGTAGTTCAGTTGTTGCTATTGGAGTGTCATGTCGTATAGTTGTGTTCTCAGCAAGGCGACTGATTTTGTCTGAGTACGCTGCCTGAGATAGGTAGATTTTCTTGCTTGCTTGGTCTTATATAATCTCTATGCTGAGGAACCACTGTAGGTCGTGCCCTCCTGTGCAGGTGTACTTACTCTGTACGTGGCTGATTATCTGCATTGCCTCTTGCTCTTTTAATTTATTATACGCGAGGATAATATTGTTAATATAAAAGAAGATAATAATGCCGCCCTTAGTTAGACAGCAGGGTTCGTGAGGCACAGTCTGGAAACCTAGTGCTTTTAGTGTTGCAGTGAAGTTCTTCTGCTAGAGGAGGGGAGAGATGCGCAGCCTGTAAAGTGCCTTGTTTACTTGCAGTATCGTGCTGGGCTTCTGATAGCCTCGTGGCATTCTCATGTAGACCTCTCTGTCCATTGTAGCATGAACAAACGCGTTGGTAACGTCGTATTGTTTGAGCTCCATGTTATAGTGAGCTGCCATAGCCATCATCGTTCGAAAGGATCGGCTGGCAAGCGTGGCTGCGTAGGTGTCTTGTGATGTAATATTGCGTTGTTAATCGCCTCTGACTACTAGTCGCGCCTTGCACTTTAGCAGTTAATAATGTCTATTAAGCTTATAGGTATATACCTACATGCAGTTAAGGATCTGTTGTCCTGTTAGTCTAATTTTCTAAAGTAGTACTTCTAACTATAATTTTATTTCTTAGTAGCTTGTGAGGTGCTCTTGCTTGGCTTCTTGAAAGAGTTTACCTATAGGGTGATCCTTAAGCTTGGTTTGGAACGTGGGCAGAGGTGGAAGTTGACTTTGATAGGGCTTCAAGCCTTTGGCGAGCATTCTTATCATCTTAGCCTTGTCTATGACTTCTCCTCTGTATGTTCTAACACGTCCAGCTTAGGTTCCCGCAAGGAATGATGCTGCCCATGGGACAGTAGTTGAGGACGCTTGTTGCGTCAGAGTTGTTTGATCACTGGCCATAATGCCTGCAAGTAGTGCTGCAGGTGGCGGTGTTGATGGAGGGGTAGGATAGCTATCCTGTATCTTCCGTCCGTGATAGTAGCCTGGCGGGTCTGCTTCGTCTTGTGGTGACGGCTCTGCTAGGGCTTCATCCTTATAAAAGGAATCTGTTTCTAGTTACTAGGTAGGCGTTGGTAGCTTAATAGATCGCACATGTGTTGCTATTTCTTTAAGTGTGTTGTGTATAAGGTTCTCTATAAGGTCCTTAATTCTCCTGTTAAATACTGTGTCTTTATTAAACATAATATCTTAAGTGCTTATTACCTTGCTAAGTAATAGTATCTAGATTTAATAGATGTTTGACAACTAGTAGCCCACTAGATAGCTAATCTAGGCCTTTAGGTCTAGTTGTTGAAGACGTGATTTGCCTCTGTGTGTGTTGTCTGTTATAGCAAACACTTTGCACCTGTATGCTCTTAGGTGCGTAAGGTTAGGTTTTTGCAGTAATGTCACTATTCTGTTGCTAAAGGCAACTTGCGTAAAGAATATTTTGTATAGTGTTTTCCAATAGTTTGCGTAGTTCGGCGTTCGATTGTAGAGGTATACTGCTGCCCTCGTGATTTCTGGCCACAGTTCCCAGGAGAGGTTGGCATCAAGTCGCATTGCGCGAGCTTTCTCCTTGTTCACACCCCCTGAGCGTTCTGCGTTACCGTTCTGTGCTTGTGTGTCTTGCGCTGAAGGCTCCACAATAATTCCTTGTGTTGCCAGCTATTTCAATACGCCTGGTTTGACTGTGGCTATCTCGTTGTCTGCCTTAATAGTCTTGACTAAGATGTTGTAGTGATTTTTCAAGAACAGGATAAACGTTAATAGTGCCTTAATAATTAACTTCGCTGTGCGATAATCTGTGAAGTAGAGGTCCCACTGTAGGCCTGAGAACCTGTTGGTGATGAGCATCTAGCTCTTTTCTTTAGTGACTCCTTGTACTTCGTAGGAGTGGAAGTCAACACTGAGTCTTTCTCTAGGTCCGTCATTGTTGATTCTTGGTGCGTGGCTGATTTGCCATCGCGATTTGGCTATTCCACAAGCGTTGCATTTGACTGTAGTGATGCCTTGGATCCGCACCCCCTGAGTCTGCTGGACGATGTGTTCGATTGCAGCAGGACCAGGGTGACCAAGTCGCTTGTGCCACTGTATTGCTGAGGCCTTCTGTGGTCCTCTCTTAGTGCGTGTGGTGATTTTGTGTGTGTGGTTGGCGGCTAGTGGGGACAGTTTGTACTTAAGCACCCACTGGCCAAGCATTTCTAATACTACTCCAATTACTTGGCCATTTGCTTGTTAGAGAGTTGTTGGGTCTGCTTATGTGTCCTACCACATGCCTCTGTTTTGTAGTAGGCAGAAGGACACTAGGTTGCATAGCAGGTCTGGGCAAATTGCCACGTCCGTGAGGGTGACCTTGGTTGTCCTGGCTCCACTCCTCAGGAGTAGATCAATTGATCCATATCCTCTAACCAGCACCTTGGAATTCCCAGCCCATATGAAGTCTCTGGGCAATGGCTGTCGGAACCCATAGACGCGGTCGGGGTCGTTGGTGATATGACAGGTAGAACCTGAGTCAAGTATGAACGACTTCCGCAGTGGATAGTCAGCAGCGTCCTGTTAGTTCGCTGCGCTAAGCGCTGCTTTGACGTCAGCAATTTCTTAGCCTTCTAGTCAATTGTCTAGGATTTCTAGGGTAGGGGTATGCGAGTGCTTTACCACTAGTGTTCTTGATTAGCTCTTGCTTTGTGCGCGAAGTAGCCCTTAAAAGGTAACATCTTTCTTACACTTAAACTTAATAAGTTCAGAAATAATCTTATTTAGTTTCCACCACTCAGGAGCTCTGTCTTGATTAACATAGTAGCAATCCCGTATAGAGTGGCGTTGTCCACATGCAGGGCATTTTGCTCCCCCAGTGGAAGCAGGCTCTTGATCTAAAGGCCGCTTGAGCGTGGTGGTTTTCCTACCCGCTGTACGTTGATATCAAGGTCTGCCCCAGTTGGATAGCGCGCTTACAGCATGTTGGGCGTCCCCTTCATGGCTCTGGGAGGCTGCACCCCCTTCAGCAAGAAACACTGCATCGTCAGCCACAAAGGCCTTGTGCCGCCCTAATCTAAGGGGATGATTTATCATCATGTGCTCTTAGTAGCGTTTCATCATCTCCTTCCAACTCATACTGGATTCAAAGCGTCTGCTATCTTGAAAGCTTGTAGCCCACATAGGCGCGACCCTGTTCACAGCTGTCAGGAAGTCCTTTGTTATCACATTTAATTGCGATAATTTGGCGACTTTGTACGTCTCTGCTTCTGTAGCTGCCTGGTCATACTCAGCTAGCCAGGTATCCCATTGTGACGTGCTTCTTATTGGCTTGAGTGCTAAGAGGTATCTGTCTTGGGCTTGTTCTTGTTCAATTCGTTCGTTGACCCCAACAGTGAGTTGTAGGTCTGTGATCCACTGTTGCAGTGGTTTCTCAGGAAGACAGCATGTGCGCAGTAGATGTGGCGACACAGTTGACTAGATGAACACAATAATGTGCTGAAGGCTTGCTTCCTCCTTCTCATATTTGTGTTAATTGTTCTTGTATTGTTTAAGGAGTACTTTGTAATACTTAAGGTCTTCCTTAAATGCCTTCTAGCCTGTTGTTAATAGCTTAGTTAGCCTTAATGGTATGTTAGTGTTTGCGGCTGGCGCGTAGTTGGTAATGGTTGGAGCCCTCAGCGAGAGTGGCTTTGATAGTAGTGGTGTAGTTGTCTTTGGGTTGATCTTGTCCCAGATGTTGCGCGACAGGCATCTCGCCTGTAGCTGCGCGAGCCAGCCAGTCCAGTCGGCTTGGTCCCTGAGGACTGTCGTTGGGTCGCGGTACGTTGGTTGCGCCATTTCGGTTGCGGCAGTGAGGTTGCGGCAGTGAGGTTGCAGCAGTTCGGTTGCGGCAGTGAGACTCTTAATTGTCAGATGCTCGTACTGTGAGCCAGAGTATGTGCTTAACAAGATCTTAGGTGGTATAATGATATATTGATGATCGTGGCGATGGTGTTTCTGCCGTGTCGTTGTGCTGGTTGCTACAGGATTGAAGTGGGGGGGAATTAGCGCTGTTCGCGGCCGCCGGTGTGCGGGCCAATCAGGAGTTGCCAGGTCTCGCTTAATCGACCTGGCAACTGCTGATTGGCTGCACGACAGGTCCCTGCTCGATTGCGCAGATCCGACCTCTCGCCGCTCGCTCTTATCTGACACTTAGTAAGGAACATTAAGCTTAAAACCTTCTACGCTTAATAACTATTCTATTAATAGGCCTATAATATTGTTTAATAGCTTATTTTAAAGAGGAGACTTAGTAGTATATTAATATAATAAAAGTATAGTTTATTAAGCAGAGCTACTATTGTAGCAGGATTAGGAGTTGTTGTGGCTATTACAGCTGTTAGGACTGTTAGAGCTGTTAGCTTAAAATTGGCTAGACATTGAATGCACATTGAATAACTATTGTAGGCCTACAAGTCCTACTGTTGCCCACAGTACAATGCCACGATTTCCTAATTTCGACAATGGAAAAACTTTTCCCGATGTACTGTATAAAGAATTAAACCTACCTATTCTTAATAGGCTTTAATTTCCTGTTTTAAAGCTTCTCCTTAGTGCTTAGGAAGCTTGTTAGTTAGGTATAGGATACTTAGAAGTAATCCTTTATCTAAAACTTTAAACTTTGTAGTAAGCTTCTTAATATAAGAGTTGTGATTAAGTAATAGAGTCTAAGTAGCTTAATTCTAGAAAATTCTCACCCCTAAGAACTATTCTACTAGTCTATAAGCTTCTATCTAATATTTAGCTATTAGGGAGCTTATTAGTTCCTCTGCAGCTGCTTAATCTTTGTAGTAATAGGCAAGGAGGATATTGTCTACATAGAATAGTAAAACTATCCTTCGCTCCTAATTAAAGAAGAGACATAGCTCTTCTTTTAAGGCCTTTAAACTAAGCTCCTAAAGTGTAGTAGAAAGCTCTTTATACTATAGAACTAGTAAATCCCTAAGTCTGTATAGAGCTTGTAGTAGGAGTATAACCTAATTAGGCTTCCAGAACCTATCAGGAAGCTCACAGAGCACCTGAGGCTAGTTTCTGCAGCTCGCATTTAGGAACGCACCTGTTATATTAAACTAAAATAGTTCTAAATTAAACTAGGCTACTATAGCAACTATAGTGCAGAAAGACTAAGCAGCAAGTGTTGTAGCGTAGGTTAACTTAATTAAATCCTTAGTTTAGAGGTCCCTATACATGCAAATCCTTGCCTTGCACTTAATAAAGTATCTATCTTTGTTAAACTTATATGTAAATACCTATTTAAGTGGCAGAGGCCTGCCTTAGGAGCTTATTCTGTCAATTTCCACCTAAGTGTTCTTCTCTATTAGCATTGCTATCTCTTTTATACAGGCTTGGCGAAACAGAGCGCCTAGTGGGTGATAGGCCAGCTCTTTCTATTTGTTTAGAGGCAGAGGAAGCTAGTCTCTGTGTATCTGTTGCTTGTTTTAAGTGATTAACTTCTTATTTTTAAGAACTAAGGCAGCTATTACTGCGTGTATAGTAATAAGGTCTCTGCCTTTGTTACTATACTTGTTAGTGTGTTTAAATAGAGGTTAGAGCATCTATAAATATGCTGCTAATTAAATAGAGCTAATTACAGTGTACAGTCCTGCTCTGTTGTTGTCTCTATCTTCATCTGCGAGCTCATCGCGCTGTCGTTCACGCAACCAGCGGCTCAATCGGGTAGCCGGGCCTACATTCCTCCAAGTGTACGCGCGTTTCGCTCTTGGCTCACCTGCTCCTGTCGGCCTCTGAGAGGGTATGAGGACGATTAGAGAGACAGGTCTAATAATTAGATTATCGCGATCCTAGTTGCCTGCTAAGGGGCTCCCTTCTTCTACAGTAGAGTGCACTTCCTGTGAGTTTTCTTTAGTTAGGTTCTCCCCTTAGGGAGCTACCTAAACTTCCTCTAGCTGCTCTAGTTCTAGTATTAGATTAGGTAAGAGGAGACCTAAAGCTTGTTGTCCTACGCGAATCTCCATCAGCTTGCTAGCTAAGCTTGCTGATCGCGTAGCCTCTGCCTTAGGAGCTTGCTTATTACTAGACTAGCCTTCTAGCAATTAAGTTTGTTCCTAAGGTTCACCCCTAAGATATTGTTTAGCAGACAGGTTAAGCAATAGATCTTCTCCCTCACTAATAGGGAGCTTAATTGCTTCTCCTGCATTAAATATCTTGCTAGGTTTATAAAGTATTTCAACAACAGCAATTGCCTCTAGCTCTAGGATAGCTTTAGACTTATCCTTGCTATAAAAGAGCTCTTTGTTAAAGGTTATATTACGTGTTGTGATGACCTAGTTAAGTTAGGGTATCTATATTTAGTATATATTAGAGGCTTTATAGCCTACTAGGTAACTAATATGTCCCCTTGGAGTGACTTTGAAGCCTCTCCTGTTTTGTCCAGCTGCTCGCTCCCTGTTCAGAGGATAAGCGCGGCAGCCATATGCGTATATCCCGCTCTAATCAGGTCTTAGATCAGCTGTGAGTGCCCTCACCTGCTCAGGTTGATACTAGCGGAAGTATTGGGTAAACCAGTGATCGAGCTGCTTGTTTGGGCTTCGCAGCTTGTTTGAGTGCGACGGACTTATATTATAGAGCCAAGTCGCTGCTATTACTACCTCTGGCTAGAGCTTCTCAGGTAGGTTTGCTCCGCTCCTCATCTTAATAGACTTAGTGATTATTTCTTGACCAGCTCGTTCAGCAGCTCCATTCAGCTCGTGGGTGTATGGAGGAATCTGTTCTATATCAATGCCTGTTTCAAGCGCCCAGCGTTGATATGCCAAGCTCCCTCTCTATGGCAGTGTGGCAGTGTTGTTATCTTGACTAATCTTGCAGATTTGGAGCTTGTACTGTGTAGTTACCTAGCTTAAGAAGTTTGTAAGGACGCGCAGAATCTTAACTAGAGACTTTCCTTGCAATGTGTACGCAAAGAGCTTCCTACTATAGTACTCCTTAATTAAAAGTATCTACAATTCACTGCCTCTGCCAAGGGGCATATTAAATAGATCCTATCTAATTCTCCAGAACGGTCGAGCAGGCTTCTCACAAGGCCTGCGTGATACTACTTGTTTGGCGTGAGTCGTAGAGCAGACCTCACAGTCTTTTCGGAGCGTCCCACTTATCCGCACGCCGCGCGCTCGTTGAACCAGAGCTCGTAGAGCTTCTGGACCCAGGTGGCCAGCTCGAGCGTGCCAGAGCTGTTCAGACGAGCTGCGTGGGTAGGTGTTATATAATCAATTTGAGGTTACCGCGTTTAGTAGGCTTAGAGGATAGTAGAATAGCTTGTATTCAAAGAAAGTAAGGTTGTAAGCACACGTGAGGTTGGCACACACAATGCTCTGATTTAAAGCCTTAATATATCCTACACAGAGCGTGCTGTTAAGACCTAGGTACTATACTCCTTTGTCCTGCAATTAAGCTTCTAAGATAATATTAACATAGAAACCTTTAACTATAACTACATTGCAAAGGAGCAGGTCCTCTATATTTAGGCCGCGCTTTCTATAGAGGGCGTTTTTAAACAAACAATCACCTCGTCCTATAACAGGGAACGCCTAGGTGCCTGCCTCTACAGAGTCAGTGGACGTTAATAGGCAGAAGGTACTAGGGACAAGCTGATTAGCGCTGTTCACTAGGTGCGTAGCAGCTCTATTGTCAAGAATTGTACTCTCTAATAGAGGATGGGCGTCAAAGTCTATAAGGTTATACACCCTAGGTTGCTTATCCTCTAAGAGGTTTATTATCTTTAGGTTAATTAGAGCTGCCTGTATATTTCCTAGGAACTTAGCTTTAGGCGTTTAGTTAGTTAATTTAGCAGCTAGGGCGTTAGTAATTGTCTTTAGAGCGTTTAAGTACTAGCCTAGCTGCTTAATTATCCTCTTAATATCCTTATAATAGTTAGTTCTAAGCCTCTAAAGTATCTGCTAACAGCACTTATCTGTTAGAGTGTAAGGAGGGGTAGACAAGCCTCTAACTGCTGTCTAGAGAGCTTAACAGTTAGTTAGTTTCTACTTATAGGTGCAAGTTTTATCCTTATTACAGGGGCACTTATATCTCTCTATATTTTTAGAGCTGTTAGAGTTACCCTAAGGAGCGCTTTAAGCATTAGAGTAGTTGCTAAATATTACAAATACTCCTAGGTTATCCTTCCCTATTCTTATAGTATGCTTATGCATTAGTCTACTAAAGACCCTACTTACTTAGTCTAAAGTAAGCGTTTTAAGCCCTAGGATAGTGTCCTAGATAATCCTTTAGTGCATAGTATAAGCCTACTCTAGGGCAATTTAGTAGCTTAAGGCATCTAAGAAATCTTAAACAGCAAGCTCCCTATTAACCTCTGCAAGATTGTAGGCCTTAGCACTTATATAGAGGTATGACTACTTCTAGTACTAGTCATGAGGAGCAGCTTGTCCTTGTTTAGCCGCTCTAAGATGAGCTCAATATTCTGCTCTAACCTAATTCTTGGTACTAAGGGAGGTAGGAGTAAGCTCCTGCTTCAGGGCTTAGATGAGCAATTATAGGGTGGTACTATTGCTTAAAACGAGCCGTACTATCACTGATGAGATAATCACTGGGGCCACCGTAGCGTTGACCCAGTTCCAGAGCTTCTGAAGGCGCTCCGCCTTTGCTGCCTATTTGCTCGACCTGACCTTATACTTGGCGAGCTCCTGTGTATATGCCTCGGGGCTCGTAGAGGCAGGCGTGCCTTGTAGGGTTCGAGGGTCGATTGGTTGGGTGGACTGACTACGGGTTGAGTGAGCCGGGGGTCTATTTTCGTAAGTAGAGCTGAAGGCCTGCTGTTCAGCAGCTCCAAACTCCACCCCCGAGCTCATGAGAGGTAGCTCAGGAGCTCCTTCGTGCATTCCTGGAGCGCCCGGAGCGTCTGGGTTGACTAGCTCCCACACATCTCTCAGTTTGGCGTGCCAGGTAAACTGGATGTACCAGTTGGGCCAGTCTGTTCTTGTTTTGAGTTAGAAGGTACCCATAGGGATGGCTAATTGAGCGTGTGAGCTATAATTAACTAGCTCGCCCATGATAGCGTTAATGGTGTGTTCTGAATTTAGGTTTAATTAGAGCAGCTAAGCTTTGTCTAACAAGCTTAATTAGCTAAGTGCGCAGGGAGATATACTGTTCTTAGGAAGCTAGGCTTATAACTATCACAGAGCCTATAGGACTATACTTAGGTAATTAAAAGTATTTAATTAGTAGCTATCTATCCTATCACAAAAGTAAGGTTTATATACATAGGAAATATGTGTAGATCACATAATCTGAGATAAGCAAGCAGTTGGCCAATTATCTAGTAGCTTGTCAACGACAAATAGATAAAACGAGCTTCTAGTTTAGACCCAGAGGTGCTCGTCCTGGTTTATCCGGGCCGGCAAGCTCCACACCCTCAATTGAGGTGCTCGATTGTGTGACAACAACTAACTATACAGCGACATAATCTAGGCTGCCAACAATACTGCAACGCTGCCCGCTGCACTAGAGTAGTCTGCTGTAGACACTGTGGGGACTGCATAGATAGACACCAAGGGCTCTATAGGGACAGCTGCCCTTATAAAGCTAAGTGTGCTAACTACCATAGCCCTCACCCAGCTAGTTACTCTAACTGTCCTGCAGCCCCTCACTAAGCGCATAGACACATAATTAAGCCCACTAAGACTAAACTAAACTCTATCTGCCACACAGGCAGAGTAATATTGTCAGATGCTTGTACTGTGAGCCAGAGTATGTGCTTAACGAGATCTTAGGTGGTATGATGATTTATTGATGATCGTGGCGATGGTGTTTCTGCCGCGGCGTCGTGCTCGTTGCTACAGGATTGAAGTGGGGGGGGAATTAGCGCTGTTCGCGGCCGCCTGTGTGCGGGCCAATCAGGAGTTGCCAGGTCTCGCTTAATCGACCTGGCAACTGCTGATTGGCTGCGCGACAGGTCCCTGCTCGATTGCGCAGATCCGACCTCTCGCCGCTCGCTCTTATCTGACAACTAGAGATATATTATTAATAATGCTAAGGATAGCAAGGATCTGTTTAAGGTAATTGCCTAGCATAAGCTTACACTAAACTACTAGGACACCCCTCTTATAATAGACAGCAAAATAATATCTAACCCCCTAGAGAAGGCAGAGGCACTCTAAGAGGAAATCCTTAACTGCTACACAGTAGAAGACGACCTTAGCCACTAACTAGAGCAGGAAGCAAGAGCGTCTCTCCCTTGGAGCACACACATCTCACTAGAGGAAGCTGAGCGAAATACAATAGGGGTCTCCAGCACATTGCCAGGAACTAACCACTCTACAGTGCAACTGCTCTGCGCCTGCTAGGCCTAGGTTAGAGAACTTATATAACAGATCTTTCAGTAATGCCTTTAACTAAACTACTTCCTAGGCTAGTAGAAGCTTGTAGAGGTAGCTATAATACCTAAGGCAGGAAAGAAAGACTAGACATCACCCTAATCCTAGAGACCTATAGCACTCCTCTCCTGCATTAGAAAAGGACTTAAAAGGACAGTGGCTAGAAGAATAGTATAGACTGCTATAACCTACAAGATCCTTAGCCCCTAACATAGAGGCGCCCTCCTAAAGCGCTCTACTATAGACCTTACTGCAGCATTTACTTTTAACATAGAAGCTGCGTGGGCTTAAGGCCAGCACGTTATAATAGTAATATTAGATGTGCAAGGCGCCTTTAACACTCTCCTTAAGAACTACCTTCTACACTAGATAGCCTAACAGGGCTAGCTACAAAGGACTATCCTCTTTGTTAACTCTTTCCTTACTAATTAAAGGGTCTTAGTACGCCTAGGCTAAGCTACTACCTCTAGCTGCCTAGTCGCCTGTGGCACACTGCAGGGCTCACCCCTCTCCCTAATCCTGTACACACTATATCTAGCAGAGCTGCTGTCTATAGACATAAAGAAGAGATTTAGATATGCAGATAACATATACTTATACTA